>NC_081373.1:45366172-45641812 GCF_030684315.1 Stegostoma tigrinum
CCTAAATTAGAGGGCATAAGTTTAAACTGAGAGGGGAAAGATATAAAAGAGGCGTGAGAGAGACGTTTTACACGCAGAGTGTGATCTGCCTATGGAACAAGCTGCCAGAGGAAGTGGTAGATGCAAGTAAATTGCAACATTTAAAAGGCATCTGGATAGTTACATGAACATGAAGGATTTAGACAGATGTGGACCAAATGCTGGCTAACGGGACTAAATTAATTTGGGATATCTGGTTGGCATGGACGAGTTGGGCCAAATGGTTCGTTTCCATGCTGTACATCTCTGTGACTCTATGAAGCTGGTAACATGGAAATCCTTTTTGTCTTCACACATCGCTAAGTACCACGATATGTTCCAAAAATACATATCGGTTTTTCTGTTTACAGAAAGTCTTGACACAGACAAAAAATTTTTGATAATTTCTGGGACTCTTACAGGTTAAAGGAAATTAATAATTTGAAGTCTTCAAAGATCTTGATAAGGCTGACATTTCTTTCTTTTGACTTTATCATTCAAATCTATTTTTTGCAGTTTTCCATTGTAGTCATTGCACAATAATTAATTACTTTTCACAAGTTCAATTAACATTACTAAACCACCGCACAACTTTTGTTTCAGAAGATGTCTTGTACTCTACTAGGGAAGAGTCCCAGAGAGTGATTCATACTACAGAAAACCATCTTGAGGGTAGATATTTCTTGTAATGTTATGAAGCTTGCTAAAGAAAATATGAATCATATAATGGAATACTATATGGCATTTTAGTACGAAAACAAACATTTCTGGCAGTGTTGACTTTCTCCCCAAGACGCTGCCAGAGCTGTTGAGTTTCATCTTTAATTGCTCTTTTTGTTTCAGATCTCCAACATCTGCAGTTCTTTGTTTTATTATAGTACATTGGGAAATGGAGACAATGCAACAGACCATAAATGGGAAAGACGATCAAGCCTAGAAGCGCAGCATTGTGGCAGTGTGGTAGAGTGTCAGACGACCCAGGTTCAAGTCCCATTTCCTTCAGAAGTGTGTAAAAACATCTCTCTGACCAAGTTCTTACAGAAAACATCTAAAACAACAAGATGGATGGAGATGAATCTTCAAGAAAACTAAAAGAAGTTAAGAAATTGGCCAAACACCTAATAGAAAAAAATTAGGGAAGCAGGGCACAGTAAAAGAACTGCTAAAACTTTTGTCAATATACTCACAGGAAACAGATTAAAAAGGAAATGGCAGAGTTGCTGGAAGATCCCAAGGCCACGTGATATCAAATGGCTCAGGTATATTAAATATACCATGTTGTTTCTTCATGTACAGTTACAGACGAAACTCTGGACAGAACCCCAGTCAGCACAAAGAAGCAAGCAACCATTGCTAAAAAAACTTAGTGAAGACAGATACCAATAGATGGCAGAAATCTGAGGATGAGTGACAAAGTTTGAAGGTGTTTCATGCATACAAATTGGAAGAAAAGCAAGCAAAGTCTTTTGTATCCTCAACACTGGCACGGGAAACCTACTAATGGCAAGGAGGAGACAGCATGGGAGAATCTTGTGATCTGTCTTGTCCAAATGAAATGTGAGAAAGTTGTGAGTTCAAGTCTCACTCCTAAAGCTCGTAAACTGTTCAGACACAGAGCTGTGTTGAAGGAGAGCTGCACTGTTGGAGGTATGACAGGAGCTATCCCTTTAGCATTTACACTTCAAGAGAAAATTAGAAACTGAACTGGACATCAGACAACAGGGAAGATCTGCTGATGGCAATGCAAGTAAAGAGAGCCTTTAGTTTTTAAGCAATTGAGTCAGTTCAGATGGGATGTTCTCCCATTTATTAATCATATAACAATAATGTAATTTGTCAGGGAAATGGTTTTCATCCCATTCCCATACAATGGTGGCAGCATTACAGGAGAAAACAATATTTCCTCCAAGGCACCCCTTCCTTCTCTCGCCCTCTTCTTGCCCTGCATTCACTTTCTGCTCCAGTCAAAACTAAAACTGCAATCAAGTCCATGACACCTTCAGAACACAACCAGCATCAGCTACGCTCTTTGCTCTAAATTACCTGAATAATGAGTATGGTAAGAATGAAAGAAATTGCTTCCTCCTACAGTAAATGGCCAGCACATCTATTTTTATGGTGCTATTTGAAGTATCATTGTTGGTCCCATGACCAAAAAGAAAGGATTTGTATTTATATCCTGTCTTCCACCACTTCAGAATGCCCCAATGTGCTCCACAGTCAAATGTGCTTTGAAATGCCACACTGTTGCAAGTCAGGAAGTGTGGCGGCTAGCCTGCACACAATGTCCTCAAATATAAATGAATTATTGACAAGATAAACTGTTCTTAGTGACACTGGTTTAAGGAAACATATAGGCCCAGCCACCTAGGAACAGAAGTAGGCCATTCAGCCCATTAAATCTACTCCACCACTCAACAAGATCATGGCTGATCATGTAGTGCAAACCACTTTTACACACTAGCTCCATATCCTTTGAGGTCATCTGTATCCAGAAATCTATCAATTTATGCCTTGGATATGCTCAATGCGTGAGCCTCCACAGTCCTCTAAAGTAGAAAATTCCGAAGATATACCACTTTCAGATTAAAGAAATTCCTCCTTGTCTAAATCTTAAATGATCTACACCTTTATCTGAGACTATGCCCCCAGTTTGAGGCTCACCAGCCAGTGAAACATCCCATCTCCATCCACCTGTCACACCCTGTAAGAATTGTGTGCACTTCTATGAGATGGGTTTTATCGACAATCAGCTTTGAATTTATGGTCATCATCAGACTCTTAATTCCAGATATTTGTTGAATTCAAATTCCACCATCTGCTGTTACAGGATTTGAAGCCAGGCCTCCAGGACGTTATCTGGTTCTCTGGATTAACAGTCCAATGATAATACTATTAGGCCATTGCTTCCCCTAATGCTGCCACTAGCCTCTACTACAATGGCCACAAAATTCAACTATCAACTCTTCATGAGCAATTCAGTGGCTGATCTGTGAATTTGTTAGCTTTAATCATTTTGGACACAGCTCACACTTCGAATCTGTGTGCTCTTCCGTTGCATTACTCATTCTTCTCACATTTAGTAATCAATAAATTCACTCATTTTGTTAATTCAAGAAAGCCTTGATAAATTGGGTCGTTTTAAAACATTGGTTCCTGCGGTCAGGGATTTCCAGAGGGCAAGTGATCCTCCTTAAATTAACATTGTTGCAACTGATTGTGAGGACAAGTGTTAAAAGAGAGGGGAGCTAGTTCATCTCTTCTTAGCCAAGAGTTAGAACTGCAACAACTTGGGGAAAATCAACAGGTCTGGCCACAACAAAACTGGCAAATGAGTATCTCAAACAAGTGACCGGTTCATTATTCAGCATGGCCTTGAAGCTCCCTTCCTATTGAATCATTGTTGCATTAACCTGACTTTATGACTACTGAGCTAAGAACACATTAGTAATGCTCTGGAGGTCCTTTCACTTCACAATTCAATGAAGTATCACTGTTGACTAAAAAAAGCCCCACTAATCAACATTTAGCTATTCATCATTTACTAACCCCTTATGATAATCTGCTTCCCAGTCAATAGATACTATCATTGGAAACTTATCGTAACGTGGGCTACAGCAAACTTTATGATAGAATTTGATGAGGCATCCAAGTCCAGGAGTAACTCACTGCATCTTTTATTTCCCAATTTGGTGCGGCAGGTTTCTCACTAGGCAGTGGAGAGTTGACAATGAAGTGTGATTTTTTTTGTTAAACACCTTATTAATGGCCCAATGCATCTGATCAATATTCAGTCTCCTATCTTAGCAAATTTTCCCAATTTTTCTGATATGTGTGAGGCAAATGTCAAACACTATGTAGACCAACTCTGTTCTGCCAGTACTTGTCCAAGTGCACAATAGACTTTTAAAGAGGGCAACAGCACCAAGGACACCAGCCATGTCTGTGATATCACAGTAGTTAGTTGTTCTGGGAGCAAGAATTGGTAAAATTGGGGTAGAATTGGATAAGCAGGGTGCTCTCGGGGAGGGGTCAGAAATTAATGAGATAAGTTTGGTAACATAGATTGAGAAAACGCGTTAGACCTCACAGTGAAAAACCCTGCAAACACTTGACTGGCACTTAATCGAAAAAGTTGATTCTGCATTCACTCAAGTAACCCTAGTTTGATGTAACTCAGGAGGACAAGATTATCCCTGGTCAATTACTGTAGCAGCCAGAAGCAGAAGAATAACCGAAAGATTAACAAACCAGCATTGTCATGGAATCAGAGATTCATAGCACAGAGAAAGGCACTTTGGGCCCATCATATCCATGCCAGTCAAACAAAAACACCCACCTGACTATTTTAATCTGAACATGACTGAACATTCCCCTATCCACCGTCCGTGACTATACCTGAGTCAGATGTTAGTTTCGCCTGCATATCAATTAGGGACAATGTGTGTGTAGAAAGATTGAAAGCAATTGAAGGTGGGACTGCTCAGGGCTATCGAACATAACGCTTCTAGCAACAACTGTTTGACAAGGAGTGGGAGGCATAGGAATAGAAATTGGTTTTGCACATCAGTGCAAAATGGGGCAGGATTACATGCCACTGTGCAAAAATAGTTTGTCAAAATTGTTTATGTCACTCATTATTCTTACAGTGAGGATATCAGAGAGGGGTTGTTGAAAATATATAAAACCTGTGGTTATTTAGCAAGTTTCACCTTGTACTTTCGACACTTAAGCTTTCATAGGTAAGTCACTGTCAAAGTCCTTGAATGACAACTTAATCTTAGTAATACTCTTGAAAAAGGGCATTTAAGCAGGCATCCCAGCAATGTGCCCAGAAACCTGTGAAGGCATGCTACCTCCTGACACCAGGCCATCTAAATGATATTCCATAATAAGACCATGCAGCTCCAAGCAATACACAAGCTTGACACACCATGATTAACAACAGCTAAACTGCAAGATGGGCTCAGTGTAAGATCATAACGAAAAGGTAAGAAATCCAAATTGCGAGATAGTTTTGCAGAATATTTCTTTTGCAAAGTGTTTAAAGCATTCTAGAGTGCATTTTGCAGATATGGATCTAGGCCCGAAACGTCAGCTTTTGTGCTCCTGAGATGCTGCTTGGCCTGCTGTGTTCATCCCGCTTCACACTTTATTATCTTGAATTCTCCAGCATCTGCAGTTCCCATTATCACTGTTGCAGTGACTTGCCAGTGTTTGCCAAGAAATGATGTTGCAGTCTTACAGCAGTGCAGAGGATTAGGTGTACTATCCACACAAATGTTCAAAATATTCAGGGACAGGGAAGGACAGTGCCTCTAGATCAGCATGACGAAGAATGGAGCAGAGGGAAAAATCCAGTAAAAATAACACAGTGTTATTTAAAAATGAATCCCTTAAACTAATTTTACAAGCTGATCCAACCAATAAGTTTCATTCACCAGTTTTACTGGATCTTCCACCTGGGCCAGAGACTGTTAGTTTGGTATGACGGTCCCTGCCAACTCTGTCCGTGCTCATCATGGTAGCAGGGTGCCCATCAAAGCAGGTATCTCAGTAACAATGCACCTCAGTGCTCACCTACATCTTACCCCATTGAACTCCTCCATCCAAGCCTTCTGTAACCGTTTTTATCTGTTCCTTGCCATCCTGTAAGCTAGCTCATAGTTGTATTGAATTTATATAAGGAGTCAAAATTTATCACTGACATTCATGGCTTCTCATGGAGTATAACCTATCTGGTTCACTAGTGTCCTTTAGGGAAGGAAACTGCCATCCTTACCTGGCCAGGCCTACGTGTGGCTCCAGACCCACAGCAATGTGGTTCAGTCAGCACTGCCATCTGGACAATAAATGCTGCCTAGCCAGTGATGCCCTCATCCCATTAATGAATAAAGGAAAAATAACATAGCCTGACACTGCACACTATCTATTGTTAGTCACTAACAGTCCTCATTCACAACTATTCACCCTCCTCACTAGATCATGATCAACTCCTTTACCTACCCCTCTTCCCACCCTTAGGGATCTATCCTATCATTTACTTCATACCCCATCTCTGACCTATTTTCTGCAGATAAGTTGATGTTTTCCCAGCCACCATCAGTTCTGATGAAGGGTCACAGAACATGAAATGTTAACTCAGATTCTTTTTCCTCACAGATGCTGCCAGACCTGCTGAGCTTTTCCAGCAACTTCTGTTTTTGATCCTGATTTACAGCATCCGCAGTTCTTTTGGTTTTCATCTGACTCAGGAGGTCATGTTGTGGCTGTACTGGACATTTGGGACGCCATTTCTGGAATACTGCATTCAGCTCTGGTCTCTGCTATAGGAAAAATGTTGTTAAACTTGAAATTGTGCAGAAAAAACTTGCAACAATATTGCTGAGGTTGGAGGTTT
This sequence comes from Stegostoma tigrinum, assembly GCF_030684315.1. Lineage (NCBI taxonomy): Eukaryota > Metazoa > Chordata > Chondrichthyes > Orectolobiformes > Stegostomatidae > Stegostoma > Stegostoma tigrinum. The sequence continues at coordinate 45,372,591 of NC_081373.1, forward strand.
TGAATGATAGGGAGAGGCTGAATAGGCTGGGGCTATTTTTCCCTGGAGCATCAGAGGCAGAGGGGTGATCTTACAGAGGTTTATGAAATCATAAGGAGCTTGGATAGGGTGAATAGCCAAGTTCTTTTTCCCAGGGTAGGGGAGTCTATAACTACAGAGCATAGGTTTGTAGTGAGAAGGGAAAGATATAAAACGGGCCTAAGGGGCAACTTTTTCATGCAGAGGGTGGTGTGTGTATGGAATGGACTGCCAGAGGAAGCAATGGAGGCCTACACAATGACAACATTTAAAAGGCATTTCGATGGGTACATGAGTCGTAAGGGTTTTGAGGGATACGGACCAAATCCTGGCAGCATCTCTGAAGAAAACGTCAGAGTTAATGTATGGGTCCCGTGACCCTTCCTCAGTGTGTCTCATTTATGACTTGCTATATGCATCAAAATGAATACGTTTTTTAATATAAAACAAAATAGTAATCATTGTTGCTTTTATGCAATTGCAAGATTGGTGGTTTTAATACATGTAGATGGAAATGGTCATGAAGTTGAAATGTGCTATCTAAGGAGCATTGGTGAATTTCTGCAGTGCATCTTGTAGATGGTACACAGTGCTAAGTAGAGGGATTGGATGTTTGTTGATCTGGTGCCAATCAAGCAGACTACTTTGTCCTGAATGGTGTCAATGTTTTTCCGTGTTGTTGTAGCTGCACACAGTTGAGCTAGTGGGGAAAGTCCACCACACTCCTCCCTTATATCCTGTAGTCAATGGGGAATCAGGAGGTGAGTTACTGGATGCAGGATACCTAACCTCCGACCTATCCCGTGGCCATATTATTTATGCAGATGGTTCAGTCAGATTCTTGTCAATGGTGGATTGATAGTTAATGATGGCCATGTGGCAGATTGTGTTTCCTCAAGTGAAATGTTGTTCAACGAATACTCCCTTTTCCTTCCAACACCATTCTGGTCTGCCAAAACCCACCTTCTCCATTACAAGGCACAGTCATATTATTTTATGAACTCTACCCAGACGCTGACCAGCTTGTCAGGATAATGGTGAATGCAATGTGAGATACAACAAAGAATTCCAATTTCTGCAGTGGTAAAAGGAAAACAGTAAACATGTTGCTCCTTGTACACTAGAGTTAGGTTTACACATAGCTCCTGTGATGTTGAGCAAAGTTGTAAGATTGGAAGTTTTCAGAAGTGGTAAGTGAATGATCTACCTCAGCTAGCAGCATGGATTGGCTCAATGCGAAAAGCCGTGGGCCCTGGCAACATTCCAGCTTTTGCAATGAGACCTGGCAGTGGATCTAACCATAACACTGACAGCTATTTAGTAACATGAAAAACTGCTAGTTTATGGACTGCCTAGACACTGTAGAACAGATCCACTTGGTTAATTATCTCCTAGCAAGATAATTATCAAAGAAAATGAGGGAAGGCATTTTCAACAGTGCTGCCAGTTGGCATTTACTCAGGAATAACTTGTTTACTAATGTTCAGTTTGGGTTCTAATAAGGACATACGGTTGCATTCCTCCTCATACTCTTTAGTCCAAGAGCTGAATTCAAAGAGCACATGAGATCTTGGCTTTTATACAAAGAGACACTGGGTACAAAAGCAGGGAAATTATGCTGGAGCAGTAGAAAGCTCTAGTTACCCCCAGTACGGTATTGACTCCAGGCTTTGGTCCATGGAAAATAAGGGTTAATACAGAGAATTGCCATAAGCTACAGGCACTATGATGATGTCATATGGATTTTTGGGCAGAACAGTTTGGGATCTCAAAGTTGCTAGAGAACTTGCGGAAATAAATAGTGATATCTTGAAACTGTATTACAGAGGAGGTGGTGCTTGATGTCTTAAGATGCATAAAGGTGGATAAGATCTATGGGACCTAATAAGGTGTACCCTAGAAATTTGTTGGAAAGCTAGGGAAGAGATAGCTGGGTATTTGTATCATCAGTCGCCACAGGTGAAGTGCCAGAAGACTGCATTTTGGTTAATGTGGTGCCACCTTTTAAGAAAAGTGGTAAGAAAATGCCAGGGAACTATAGACTAGTGAGCCTGACATCGGTGGTGGGCAACTTGTTGGAGGGGACCCTGAGGGAGAAATTTACAAGTGTTTGGAAAGTCAAGAACTGATTAGGGATAGTCAACGTGGCTTTGTGCATGGGAAATCGTGTCTCACTAACGTAATCGAGTTTTTTGAAGAAGTAACAAAGAGGATTGATGAAGGCAGTGCAATGGATGTTATCTATATGGACTTCAGTAAGGCATTAAACAAGATTCCTCAAGGTTGACTGGCTAGCAAAGTTAGATCACATGTAATACAAAGCTAGTCATTTGGATATAGAACTGGCTCAAAGGTAAATGGTGGTGGAGGGTCGCTTTTCAGACTGGAAGCCTGTGACAAGCAGTGTGCCAGAGGGTGCTGGGTCCACTGCTTTTTGTCATTTATATAAATGATTTGGATGTGAATATAGAAGGTATGGCTAGTAACTTTGCAGATGACACTAAAATTGGAGGTGTAGTGGGCAGCCAAGAAGGTTACCTCAGAGTAAAACGGGACCTGGATCAGATGGGCCAATGGACTCAGGAATGGCAGATGGAGTTTAATTTAGATAAATGTAAGGTGCTGCGTTTTGGAAAGGCAAATCAGGGCAGGGCTTATACATTTAATAGTAAGGTCCTGGGGAGTGTTGCTGAACAAAGAGACCTTGGAGTACAGCTTCATAGTTGCTTGAGAGTCACAGGTAGACAGGATAGTGAAGAAGGCATTTATTGTGCTTGCCTTTATTGGTCAGTGCATTGAGTATAGGAGTTGGGAGGTCATCTTGCAGCTGTGCAGGACATTGGCTAGGCCACTTTTGGAATGCTGCATTCAATTACAGTTTCCCTGCTATAGGAAGGATGCTGTGAAACTTGAAAGGGGTAAGAAAAGGTTTACAAAGATTATGCCAGGGTTGGAGAGTTTGGGCTATAGGGAGAGGCTGAACAGGCTCTATTCTCGCTGGAGCATTGCAGGATGAGGGGGTGACCATATAATTTTTTATAAAATCATGAAAGGCATAGTTAGGGTGAATAACCGAGGTCTTTTCCCTGGGATAGAAGACTCCAAAACTAGAGGACATTGGCTTTAAAGTGAGTGAGGTAATATTTAAAAAGGACCGAAGGGGCAACGATTTCGTGCAGAAGACAGTACATGTATGGAAGGAGCACTGCAGGAGGCCCACGATTGACGCGTCGTCTGAGGAATGGGAGGGGGGAGTTGAAATGGTTCGCGACTGGGAGGTGCAGTTGTTTATTGTTTGTCACCTTCCCCTGCAACTGCAGGAAGTGCTACACTTGCCCCCACACCTCCTCCCTCACCCCCATCCCAGGCCCCAAGATGACCTTCCATATCAAACAGATGTTCACCTGCACATCTGCCAATGTGGTATATTGTATACATTGCACCCGGTGTGGCTTCCTCTACATTGGGGAAACCAGGCAGAGGCTTGGGGACCGCTTTGCAGAACACCTCCGCTCGGTTCACAACAAACAACTGCACCTCCCAGTCGCAAACCATTTCCACTCCCCCTCCCATTCCCCAGACGACATGTCCATCTTGGGCCTCCTGCACTGCCACAATGATGCCACCCGAAGGTTGCAGGAACAGCAACTCATATTCTGCTTGGGAACCCTGCAGCCTAATGGTATCAATGCTGACTTCACCAGCTTCAAAATCTCCCCTTCCCCCACCGCATCCCAAAACCAGCCCAGTTCTTCCCCTCCCCCCAGTGCATCACAAAACCAGCCCAGCTCATCCCCTCCACCTACTGCATCCTAAAACCAGCCCAGCTCTGCTTCCCTAACCTGTTCTTCCTCTCACCCATCCCTTCCTCCCACCTCAAGCTGCACCTCCATTTCCTACCTACCATCTCATCCCGCCTCCTTGACCTGTCCATCTTCCCTGGACTGACCTATCCCCTCCCTACCTCCTCACCTATACTCTCCTCTCTATCCATCTTGTTTTCTCTCCATCTTTGGTCCGCCTCCCCCTCTCTCCCTATTTATTCCAGTTGCCTGTCCCCATCCCCCTCTCTGATGAAGGGTCTAGGCCCAAAACATCAGCTTTTGTGCTCCTGAGATGCTGCTTGGCCTGCTGTGTTTATCCAGCTCCACACTTTGTTATCTTGGATTCTCCAGCATCTGCAGTTCCCATTATCCCTCTTAACAAACACTTTCTCACTGAGTTGATAATAATCTGACTGGGAGGGTGAATAGTTGTTAATGGGGACTGTTAGTGACTAACAGTAGTAGTGTATAATGGCAGGCTTTATGATAACAGTTCAAGGTCTGATACTCAATGCACTGACCAATAAAGGCAAGCTGACCAAACATAGATAACAAAGTGTGGAGCTGGATGAACACAGCAGGCCAGGCAGCATCTCCTAAGATCCTGCTTGGCCTGCTGTGTTAATCCAGCTCCACACTTTGTTATCTCAGATTCTCCAGCATCTGCAGTTCCCATTATCCCTCTTAACAAACACTTTGTTCACTACCATATCTACATGTGACTCTACCTTCAAGGAAATGTGAGCTTGCACTCCAAAGTCTTTTTGTTTGCCAACTTTCTGTTTTCTGAATGAATCGTCAACCCATGACAGTAACTGCATTTCTCTCTCTCAACAAATAATGTAAGCAACTGACAAACATTTTCAACAATTTCCATTTATCTTTCAGATTTTGGAATTATGCCTGGTGATAATTTTCCAATGAATATTTCTGTCAGGCAGCAAAACAAGCTTGCTGAATTTTGAGGCCCAGCCTGCCTCATCTAGTGCTTGGCTTGATTTCATCCACTGAAAATGACTTATTACCTAAAAAAAATCATTACCATGATGTAACACTAAATAATTTGGGCTTCTTAGTCAAGAGTAGACACAAAGAAACTACTTGTTCTTTGTTACAAAGATTAAATCAGCAGTTGGGTCAGAGAAAATGGGAACTGCAGATGCTGGAGAATCCAAGATAACAAAGTGTGGAGCTGGATGAGCACAGCAGGCCAAGCAGCATCTCAGGAGCACAAAAGCTGACATTTCGGGCCTAGACCCTTCTGCAGTTGGGTTCCTGCTTTGAACTTTAGTTAAAGTACAGTGTCATGGAATAAGGGACAGTAACTTACATTGAAGTTGCTAACCCAGTTTGCATTAGTGTGGAGTCCACATTTCTCTTTGTGTGATCGGTCTGAAAAGATCCCAGGTGAGAAAGAGATTAAGCAAAGGAATGTGAAATACATCATCTCCTGCACCATTCACAAGACATTTTTATTTTCTAATCAACCTGTTCAGAAATGCCATTACCACATCTCTGGATGCAAGTGGGACTTGAACCCAAGTTTTCCTAGCTCAGAGATAGGAACTATGAGCTATAAAAGCCCCATTCATATGTCTTAGGGACATTACAATAAACACCTGAGATTCAATGTTCATCATCTATCTCAATGCCATATTCCTGCTTTCTCCCATCGCCCTTAATGGTTTTAAAATCTAAACTATTATCAATCTCTTTCTTGAAATTTTTCAATGACTTTGAACTGAAATACAATTAGAAAGTATTGGAAAAACTCAGAAAGTCAGGCAATATCCGTGGAGAGAAACAAGGGAGATGTTACAAGGAGGAGTCATTGTAATTCTGTTTCTCAATCTGCAAATGCTGCCAGGCCTGCTGAGTTTCTCCAGCTTTTTTTTATATTAAATCTAATCATTTGGGCCATGAGATAATGACTGACATGACATTGAGATAAAGGATCAAGCAGGATCATATAGAATGGCTGAGGAAGATTGAGGACCCAAGTAGCCTATCTCTGCTCCTGATTTCTAACTTTTTTGCAGCATTTGCTGTATTTTAGTTTTATTTAATTAGATTTAATATCCTGTTTCCAATGGCTGAATCTCAGGTATTTGTTACCATGTCCCTAAGCCATATGAATGGGGCTTTTATACCACTGGGTTCAAATCCTGCTATGGTAGATGGTGGAATTTAAATTTGATAAAAATCTGGAATTTGGAGTCAGTGATGATAGTGATGTTGTTGATTGTTGGTAAAAACCCATCTGGTTCATCAATGTCCTTTAGGGAGTGAAACTGCCATCCTTACCTGGTCCAGACTACATGTGCCTTCAGACGCACAACAATATGGTTGACTCTCAGCTGGCCTACTGTACTCCCTGTGCACCTACAACTGTGTTGCCAAATTCCAAACAAACACTATCTACAAGTTTGCTGATGACACCATTGTAGTGGGATGGGACCGAGTCAAAGTACAGAGGGGAAATAGAAGGCTTGGTGATGTGGTGCAATGCAAACAATCTGTCTCTCAACGTTAACGAAACTAAAGAACTGATCATCGACTTTAGTAAGAAAGGAGAAGAGCATGTCCCCATCTGCATCAAAGAAACTGAGATTGAGAGACTGCAGAGCATCAAGTTCCCTGGAGTGACGATAACCGACCTGTCCTGGACTTCCCACATAAATGTGACAGTCAAGAAGACACAACAATGTCTCTTCTTCCTCAGGCAGCTCAGGAAATTTGGCATGTCCATATGGTCCCTCACCAACTTCTACAGATGCACCATTGAAGCATACTGTCCGGATGCATAACAGCCTGGTATAGCAACTGCTCTGTTCAGAATCATAAGAAACTACAGAGAGTGGTGTGCATAGTCCAGACCATCTCCAAAGCCAACCTTCCATCCATGGACTCCATTTGACTGCTGTGGAAAGGCAGCCAACATCATCAAAGACCCATCACACCCCGGTAATGATCGCCTACAACCTCTTCCACCAGGGAGAAGACACTGAAGCCTGAACACATGCACAAGCAGGTTCAGGAACAGCTTGTTCCCGGCCATTATCAGACTGTTGAATCGACCTAGCCTCAAATAATGTAGCCTGCAATGTAAACACCGAAAGAACTGCAGATGCTATAGATCAGAATCAAAAACAGAAGTTGCTGGAAAAGCTCAGCAGGTCTGGCAGCATCTGTGGAAAAAGAAATCAGAGTAAACATTTCGGCCAAGTGACCCTTCTTCAGAACTGATGGAGTTGGGAAACATTGGATTACATTGCAGAAAATAGGGAGGGGGATGGGGTATGGAGTAAAATCCTGAACTATTCCCACTCACCACCACCCTCCTCTGCTTGGCCAAGCTCATCCTCAGCCTCAACAACTTCTCTTTTAACTCATCTCATTTTTTTTCAGGACTGAGAGGTTGCCATGGCACCGACATGGGCCCTAGCTATAACTGTCTCTTTGTAGGGTACAAGGAACATTTCTTGTTCCAGTCCTATTCCAGCTCCCACCCACAACTCTTTCTCCAATATATCAATGCTATCATTGGTGATGCTTCCCTCTCTCATTCAGAACTGGAACAGTTCATCAATTTGGCTTCCAACTTCTGCCCTGCCCTCACTTTCAGCAGGCCTGTCTCTGACTCCTCCCTTCCCTTCCTCAACATCTCTGTTTCCATTCCTGGGGATAGTTGACCACTAATATCTACTGTAAACCCAGTGACTCCCATCGTCACTTGGGCTATACATCCTTGCACCCTGCTTCCTGTAAAGACTCCATCCCATTCTCTCAGTTCCTCCATCTCCATCATATATGTTCAGATGAGGCCAACTTCGACAAGGGAGCCCCCAAAATGTCCACCTGCTTCCTCAAACGAGTATTCTGCAGCACCATTGTCAACTGGGCCCTTAACTGGGTCCGATCCCTCTCCCGATCGTCTGCCCTCACCCCCTTTCTTCCCCCACCTCAACAGTGATAGGGCTCTCCTTGTCCTTACCTACCATCTCAGAAGATTCTCAGATGCCATTTCTACCATCTCCAGCAAGTTGTCACCACCAGACATATATTCCCCTCCCCTCCCTTGTCCGCAGGGACCATTCCCTCTGGGACACCCTGGTCCATTCTTCCTTCACTCCCAGCAACCACCCATAACCCTTTGGCATCTTCCCCTGTAACCAGTGGAGGTGCAAAATCTGCCCATTTATGTCCTCCCTCCCCAGTATCCAAGGGCCCAAACATACCTTCCAGCTGAAGCAGCACTTTATCTGCACTTCCCAGGATCCAATCTACTGCATTTGCTCCTCACAATGTGGTCTTCTCTACTTTGGGAAAGTAAAGAGTGAACTGGATGACTGCTTCACAGAACATCTACATTCTGCTCGCAAAAAAGACCCGAGTTTTTAGTTGTCTGCCACTTTACCACATCACTCTGTTCCCTGGCCAACATCTCTGTCTCAGGCTTGCTGCTGTGTTCCAGCGAAGCTCAACGAAAACTGGAAGAACAACACCTCATTTTCCGCTTGGGGGCCCTACAGCCCTCCGCACTCAATATCGAGTTCAATGATTTTAGGGCCTAAACTCTCCCATGTCCCAGCCCCCACCCCACACACCAGGCCTTGTTATCACATAGCCTGCCATTACACACTACCTATTGTTAGTCACTGACAGTCCCCATTAACAACTATTCACCCTCCTAGCCAGCTCACTATCAACACCTTTGTCTAACCAACTGCTCTTCTCTTTTTTTGGGCTGCATCTTTTCTCCTATTGTCTTCTTCCTACTCCAACCCCTAACTATTTTCTGCATATAAACCAATGTTTTCCTGGCTACCATCAGCACTGAGGAAGGGTCACTGGACCTGAAAGGTTAACTCTGACTTTTTTCTTCACAGATGCTGCCAGACCTGCTTTTCCAGCTACTTCTGTTTTTGTAACCTGCAATGTAACCTGCATGCCTCTAAGTCTTTTTGATCTGTACATCTTTGCTTGCTGTGATCTGCCTGTACCACCTGTAAACAAAGCTTTTCACTGTATCTCAGTACACATGACAATAAAGTCAATCAATATCCTAGCCAGCAGTCAGTGCGACAAGTTAGTTACTGCATTCTTTCTCTTCCTCCATTTAAGAACAAGTTGCCAGCTAAATTTGACTATGTCACAGTGGGCAGAGAATTAAAAAGAAAGATTTCAATTTCCACACAGCATTAGCAAAGGGCTAGGACTTTAAACTGCCTTTGGATAACTACATCTGGGCAAGATAGCAAATTACAAACCTCAAACCGCTTTTCTTATCCTTTCCATGGGACCAATGCTTAGCAAAATTTGTCTTCTATAATTTATCTTCACATATGTGTGTGTGGGTCATGTGTGTATCTGTCTGGTTTCTCCCTTTGTTTGAGTACACACCCTGAACTGATGTGTACATTCTTTGAAATTAATAATCCTGCCATAATTAAATCAGAAGTGGAGTAAAGAAAATATGAACAAAACAGTGGAATTCTAGAGATAAGGTGAAAGTGACAGCCCTTTACATCAAGGCTGCATTGATCCAAGTATTGGCAAAACTGGAGTCATTGGGAATCAGGAAAAGTTTTCAATTGATTGGAGTCATTCCTGGCACATGGGAAGATGGGTTGTTGTTGTTGGAGGTTCATCATCTTGACTCCAAGACAACTCTACAGGGATTCCTTAGGGTAATATCCTACACCTAACCATCTTCAGCTGCTTCATCAATGACCTTCCCTCCACCATAAGTTCAGAGGTGGAGATGTTTGCCAATGATTGCACAATGTTCAGCACCATTCGTAATTCCTCAGGTACTGAATTAGTTTGTGTCCATATGCAACAAGATCTACACAATTAGTGGCAAGAAACATTCAGCCACACAAGTGTCAGGCAATGACTGTCTCCAATCGATTTATCAATCCTTGATGTCCAATTGCATGACCAACATTGAATGTTCCTTTATCAGCAGCCTGGATGTTACCATTGACAGAAATTGAACGAGACCAGCCATATACATACTGTGGCAACAGAATCAGGGCAAACACTGGAAATTCTACGCTAACTCATTGCCTGTCTGCCCAAAGTCTACTTGCCATCTATAAGACAAACGGCCAGGAATGTGATAGAATACTCACCACTTTCCCTAATGAACATAGCTTCCAACAAACCTGAAGAGGTTTGACCCAAGCCAGGACGAAGCTGCCCACTTGACTGGCACCCCATCATTACCTTCAAGTTTCACTCTGTCCACTGGCACTCATTGGCATCAAGATGCACTGTAATAATTCACCAAGGTTCCTTAGACAGCACCTTAGAAGCCCATGACCACTACCATCCAGTAGAACAAGGGCAGCAGATACATGGGAACACCACGGCAAGTTCCCTCCAAACCACTCACCATTCTGACTTGGAAATTTATCGTCTTTTCTTCATTGTCACTGGGTCAAAATCCAGGAATGCCCTTTCTAACGTCATCTGAATATCCAAATGGACTGTCGTAGTTCAGGCAGCCCATTTCTATCTTCTTCATGACAGCTAGGGACGGGCAATAAAATCTGACCCAGCTGGTGAATACCACATCCCGTGATGAAATTTAAAAGAAAAGGAGGGTCATTCAGCTCCTCATCACCTGGCCTTATCATTCTGTTATGCATGGATCTGAGTTGAGAACAATCGGAGGTTATGAGCCTACATCTCAAAAGGCTCAAAAAGCTGCCTGAACAAATATCATCTGAAGAAATAAAGATAATACTCAACTTCTTTCCTTTCCTACAGTCCTATCTTAAACCATCATCCCCTTTCTTCTTCATCTTCATTTCTAACAATAATTCTGCCTGTACTATGTAATTTATACCTTTCATTCAGCTGTTCCTACTGCTTCACTCCCTGCTTAAACCTTTGAAACAGATCTCCCTCAGTAGTCCCCACCTCCCTGTTTCTATATATATCCAGATTCTAATCCAGCCCTCATAATGGTTTCTCCATTATCATGTACATAAAGACTACCTCCCCTCTCCCTCAATCTCACTCCATCCAGACAGTTAATCCCTCCCTCATCCTATCTTCCTCTGTACTTCAAATTCGTCATCACCGCCCCTTCTGCAAAAAAAATCTACTCTTCACCCCTCCCAACCTGCAAACAACTGCTCCATTTCTGAACTCCCTCTGCTTTCCAAAGATCTTAACCATGTTGCCCCTTCACAATCCTGTGTTCATTTTCCCACAATCCTATGTTGAAACAATTCCCAATTGAGTTGTTGCACAGTGATTGGTACAACTCTTGTCGGCATCATATTCTTTGTGATTCTGACTGTAATGAACTGTCCTTTTCTACCTATCTGTAGCCTTTTACACCAGTGACCACACCTTCTCCTTTCCTCTCCTCAGCTCTCCAGTTAGTTGCAATGATCTTAGTTTGGCTCGACTCTCAGCTGATTCTATTATAGCAAGAGAATCTCCTGCAATGGCTTCTATTCCCACTCTCACACTTTTACCTCCGGAGTTCCCCAAGGATCCATCCTATCTCCTTCTAGTTCTCATCTGCTCATTGTCCATCCGTTTCCACGTATGTCCAATTCTGGATAATCGGAAATTTTCTCCAGCTAAGTACTGGGGAGATTGAAACCATTGCCTTTATTCCCGGCCATAAACTTTAGTTCCCGAAACCTAATTCTATAACCACGGCGATAGCTTTAAGGTGAGCAGACCACCTAGCCCTGCCTCAGCTGCTGCAAATCTCATCTACCTCGTCGCATTAAAACTTCACTCAACTCGAATGCTGTTCCAGCCAACATCAAATTCCCACTTCACATAAACTCATCCTTGTGCAGAATGCTGCTAAATGTACCTTCTGCCTCATTAATTTGTCATCTCCAAGTTTACTGTGCAGCAAGGCTGCAATTTTGAAATCCTCTTCCTTGTTATCAAATCTACCTATCTATCACCCCACTTCTTCATTGTTTAAACCCCCTGCAGCACTACAAGCCTTCAAATTCTCAGTATTTCCCCACTGCGGTCGGCCTGCGAGACCCTCATTTCACTTGTCCCACCCTTGACAACACTGCTTTTGATTGCCTTCTGGAGTTCCCTTCCTAAACTCTTCTGCCTCGTTGCATTTCTCTCTTCTTGTAAGATGCTGTTTAGAACTGACTTCTTTGACCAAGCTTGCAGCCTGGTATCACCTTCAGTGACCGTAATAAAACATGTCCTTATTTAAGGAAAGGTACTATTTCATTGGAGGCAGTTCAGAGAAGGTTCACTAGACCCCCAGTATGGAGGGACTGTCTCTGAGCAAACTTGAACAGGATGGGATTTACTCGCTGGAGTTTAGACGAATGAGAGGAGATCCAGTTGAAACATATCGGATTCTCTGTGGGGCAGGGTAAAAGCTGAGATCTTTTGGAAGACTCTATGGCCGGACACACAGTTTCAGAATAACAGGCACAAATTTAAGACTGAGGTGAGGAGGATTTCTTTTCTGAGAGGATTAAGAGTCTTTGGAACTCCTTGCCTCAGAGACCCAAAACAGCAGAGCCCTTGTATATATTTAAGGCTAAGATAGATTCTTGATCAGTAGGCAAATCAAGGGTTATGGAAAAATCTCAAGAAAATTGACATGAGGAATGTCGAATCTTCCACAATCCTACTGAATGGCAGAACAACCTCCAGGGTCGGAATGACCTACGCCTATCCCTGTTTATTTTGGTCCGATGTCAAGAACATTGTTATAAGGTGCCGCATTGAATGCACTATTTTATTGAATGGTCTTATTGTTGAACTTTGCCAAATTTCCACTGTGGTGGAGCTCTGAAAATAAAAACATGACAAATGCTGAAAATCGGGAACAATTTACATCTACGTTGATGTCTGGGGTCTACTGATTGGATAAATAAAAGATGATCGAGCATATTCATAGAAATGATTAAAAGGAAAGGAAACAAGAAGAAATAAAAGGAGTGGAAGGTTTTGTTGAAATAAGTGTTAATAACCAAGGAATTTGCAAGACACAGACAAAAATAGGGGGAAATAGAAGTAATAATAGGTTGGTTTAGAGACAGATAGAGAGAGAGTGGGATGGAGAAAAGACATCAGCATGTTTCAAATTGAAACACTTTTAATATTTTGTCTCTAGTGAATAGGAAATTATGTGAGACAGTCTGTGTACAGCAAGCTTCCAGGAACAACAGTGCAGAGATTGTAAGTTTAGATCCTAGCTTTGGAAGATTGACAATTTGAATTTACAATAATGAGGAAACGGTTCTAGGAATAAAATTATGGTTATTATTTAAACACAGTGAGGCTGCTGGACCAACAATAAAAAAACCCAACAGTCTTACTGACGTGCTACAAATGGGGCAACGCCCTGGTCTGACCAATATGTGATTCCTGGCCCCGTCAATGTGGTTGATTCTTGTTTGCCCCTTGAAGAAATCTAGCCAATCAATGCTTCCAATAACAGGCACCACAGTAAAACAACAGGATGACATGGGCTGCAATAACTGAGGAAGTGGAAAACCAGGGCCTTCCCATGAACTTATGAGGGTAGCAAATAAACACTGGTCTTGTCAACAATGTCTGCATTGTATCGTTCATGTCTGCAAAAGGAAATTATTGGCAATGCTACTGCGAACTTCAGTAAGCAGGTTAACTCATGCAAGTTGAGGGTAAATTAATTTTGTAGTGTGATTAGCATCACAGTCACCAGACTACATTGATTTGAATGTTGAAAAACCAGCAGTGGATCCACCCCATTCTGAAGATAATTACTATAAGGGGGACATTGGGGTGGGTGATCTAGAGTGGGGCACATTCCTATGAACTACAGCTTGAGGATTACAACGACACTTCTGGTCTCTATGCCAGAGCAGCTGGAGTGGAAACAGTGCAAAGGGAACAATTAGCTCCAATCCAGAGAATGTCAGCTAATGTTGACCAGATACATCAAGTTAAAGTATCTACTCTATACCTGCAAACAACACCAAGATCAGTGGCATAGTGAACAACAAAGAAGGCTATCTAAGATTACAATGAGATCTTGATCAATTGGGTCAATGAGTTGAAGAGTAGCAGATGGAGTTTAATTTGGATAAATGCGAGGTATTGCATTTTGGCAAAGCAAACAAAGACAGGACTTCTACAACTAAGTAGGGCCTTGGGCAATGTTGTAGAACAGAGAGACCCAGGTGGTTCAGGTACATAATTCTTTGAAGTTTGCATGGCACATAGATAGGGTGGTTAAGAAGGCATTTAGCATGCTTGTCTTCATTGCTCAGGGAGCATAGGGAATATATTTTGAGATTGTGCACGATCTTGGTGAGGCCACTTCTGGAGTACTTTTTCCAGTTCTGGTAGCCATGTTATTGGAAGGATATTATTAAGCTGGGGAGTGTTCAAAAGAGTTTACCAGGATCTTGCTGGGAATGGATAGTTTGAGTTATAAGGAGAGGCTAGATAGGCTAGGATTTTTTTCACTGTAACATAGGAAGTTGAGAGATGACCTTATAGAGGTTTACAAAATAATGACGGGTGAACAGATAAGGTGAATGCACAGATGTCTTTTCCCTACGGTGGGGATTTCAAGGCTAAGGGGCATCTTTTTAAGCTGGGAGGAGAAAGATTTTAAAAAGACATCATGGGCATTTTTTAAAACAAATAGTGGAACGTATGGAATGAATTTCCAGAGGAAGCCGTGGATTGGGTATAGTTACTATGTTTAAAAGATATTTAGATGAGTACATGAATCAGAAGTGTTTTGACAGATATGGGTCAAGTAAAGGCAGACGAGACTAGTTTAGTTTGGGTTTACAGTCGGCATTGCTGGATGGGCCGAAGGGTCTGTTTCCATGCTGTATGAATCTATGACAGGATTATGTGAGGCAATTCCTTCAACTGTCTGTACCATCGGGGATGCAGTATGCTTTTAGCACTGGTTTCTGTTTGTATTTTTTTTCTTGTTTTCTTTCCTCTCTCCGCGAAAAGGTAGGAGAGAGAATGCACCCTTAGGTGCAGAATGGCAAAGTGCAAGAAGGAGATGAGGATAGAACTGGCACTGCCAACCCAAAGCTGCATGTTAGCCTCCTTGCTGCAGATGGCACAACTCTGCATTTGCTGTTCCAAATCTTACAGAGGTGGGGCAATTCCCATCAGGTAGTTGCATGAATTGGTAAGGGGGCACTAGGTGGGCACAGTCTTGCCTGACATATCCCAATCAGTTCACTACCTTCTCTTGCCCTTGTCTTTGTCCAAGAATAAACATAATGGCAGGTTTTCCATCAGGAAACCCATTATCCAGAAATGCATCAGTAGCACTGCTGGTGCCAGGACAGGAAAGCACCCTTCCTGACAAAAATTTATCTCTGCAATATTCTTGGACCTTCCAGCATTCTGAGTGTCTTGGATCACAACATGTATCCAAGCAGTTCTTTTCAGACTTGGATAAATGTAATTAAGAGAAGGCTTGACAACAGCAATTTGCTTAAATATGAATGTTTACTAAGTAATAATAAATGTTTCCAGTGGTAATAATAAATGGGAGATAAAAGAGAAAAAGCAACAAGTCTCACATCTTTCTGCCTGTTGCAGACCCCTCGATCGATGGCAAGTCGGGAGGTTTAGGTTCGTTCCTGGCACCATTCACGATTCTGATCTGAGGAGAAGTCCAACGACTTGGAACAAAACTCTCTCTCTCTCTCTCTCAGAAAATGTAACAAATAGCAAAGCACAGGAAAACATGTTGATTATACTGACTGCGTCACATAGAGGATTGTTCACAGGACCCATTCAAGGTCATGCAGTTGTCAAATTTCATCAACAATTTTAGGACTTCAGCCCATCCTACAAACTGAGATATAGGCCTTCATTCAAATCTGGCCTCTTGGATGTTCCCAATCTTTCTTGCTCTATCTCAGCGGCCATGTTTTCAGCCATTAATGTTCCGAGCCCTAGAATTCTTCCCTTAATCCTAATACCCTCACCATCTCTCTCTCTCTCACTTAAAACATATCTCTTTGGTCAGGTTTTTGGTCACACTGCCTAATTTCTCCTCGATGTGGCCCACATTTACCTTCATAACACCCTTATGAAGGAGCTTAGAGTGTTCTACATTAATTCCGCTGCAAAAGTGGTTGGTGTTGTTAAATGCAAAGACTCAAAATGTTTTGGAAATACAGCAGTTTCGAAATGCTGCTGAAATTCTCACGATCAGGTTCTTTAACTTCAATTCCAGAGACTGTTCAGATTCTAGTGCTCTGCAATCAGACAACAACTGCATTTCATAGAGGAAAGAGTTTTGAAACTGTGCAATACGCAGCTCCCTATATTCACTTGGAACAATTGGGCATATGCCTAATTGCAGTGTCAGCTTTTGAGCACTGGGGGAAGGTGGGAGCCTTCCAAAGGCATTTGCGCAAAATGGTATGTGAATAACATGTGGATGCCATCAAATGGCATTCTGCCTCCTTAACTGAGATACCACTTGGCAGACTGTACACGCTGCTGAGAAGTTTCCAAATTGAGGGGGAGTATAGAAAAATAAAATCTTTGCAGAAAATACAAATGGTAGCCAGAACAGACACTCAATAATGCATAAGAGCTACAATCCACTTTTGAGATGGCTGTGAATTTGTATTTTTATTATTCTTCCTTCTGGGGCTGCAAGCTTCGCTGAGCTAGATCAGCACTTATTGCCCATGCCTAGTTATCCTGAGAAGGTGCTGGTGAGCTTGGACTTCCTGGAGACATTTCCCAGAAGATAGCAGCAGGAGGCAGCAGACAGAGGCCATGCAGTCTGTGCTACCCATGAGTAGGATTGCGTTAGTTGTTGCAAAGTGAGGAGAAAAAGATGCTGTCAAGGGGAGGGCAGCCCAGCAACCGCAGGCATGCACGGTACCATAATGGGCTCTGCCTTTTTTATTTTGTTTGCCTCTAGCCCCGTTCTCGTGCAACTTTACTTCTCTTCCACTAGCGACCATTGGCAGACTTGAACAGTGGTTAGGCTAAGTGTCATTAGCATCGGGTCTCTCTCTCCATGAGGCCAAATGAATTTATTAGTGCCTCATTAACTACCTACCCTGCTCCTTTGGCTCATCTACTGCTAGCCTGTTTCTACCAGTCATCATAGCTGGAAGAATTTGCCATTGTTTGGATACCCCAGATTAAGAACGTCATCCCTGGACCCAACCCTTTAAAAGGCCGTTGTGAACGCAGATGGGTGCTGTCAGTCCTGACTACCTTGCTTGGTTGCAGATATTTGCCCCGGCCATGTGTCTAAGCGAAGGCCTAGTGGTGTGATCGCTCGACTGTTGATCCAGAGCCTCAGCTAATGTTCTAGGGACCTGAGTTTGAATCCCTTCGCGGCAAATGGTGGAATTTGAAATTTAAGAAAATCTGAAATTAAGTGTCCTATGATGACCGTGAAACTATTGCTGATTGTTGGAAAAACCCATCTGGTTCACTAATGTCCTTTAGGGAAGAAAGCTGCCAGCCTTACCCAGTCTGGTCTACACGTGACTCCAGTCTCACAGCAATGTTGTTGACTCATAATCGCCCTCAGGGATGGGCAATAAATGCTGGCCTAGCCAGCGATGCCCTCATCCTGTGAATGAATAAATAAATGCAGAAGAGGGGATATTGGAGGCCCACTTTACAGATTTTGGGGCCTGAATGTCCTGTGAAAAGGGACAGTGCAGAAGGAGATCTATCACTTCCCTAGGACTGGCAGAGGAGATCCTGCCAGCCTGCTGTGAAGTCACCTCCCAGGGCATTGCGGTTTTAGCCAGCTGGAGGAATGACCTGCAGTGTAGGAGAAGGTCAATAACCTACTCTGCAGGGTCGGTGTCTCCCCCTTCTTTCTGGAATTGCACCCACCTCCCACCAAGGCTCATACTCTACCATTTTCACGAGTCCATGCAACCTATTCCCCCTTCATTCCATCCACTCAATTCACCCACATGTCCAGCCCTGCACAGCCTCTACACTGCCTACTCAATCATGCAAGGCACCGCACCATCGTTCCTCTGTCAGCCACTTTCATTCCCCCAACCCCTTCTTTTCTTTACTCCAGCTGAAATAATAGTAAATAATAATAAATGAGACAAGATGGATGCCCAACCAATACTGAGTTCCTCAGCTCTTGGGAGGAGAATGTCCTGACCTAACCACCCCAAGTTGTCTGACCTTTCCCAAACCTATACACCAACGTCAGAGTCAACACAGTGTGGAGCTGGAGGAGCACAGCAGGTCAGGCAGCAATAGAAGAGCAGGAAAGTTGACGTTTTAGGTTGGTACCCTTCTTCAGAACTGGAGAGGGGGAAAGGAGCTGGGAAGTAAATAGAGGAAGGAGCGGTGGGGTGGTAACAGGTGAGTACACGTCAGGGATTGGTCAGTGGGAAGGGAGGGGCGGGTAGGTGGGAAAGATGATGGACAGGTTGTGTCAGGTCAAGGTGACAGGGATGAGAGGGAAGGGTTTTTTTTTAAGATTAGATTAGATTCCCTACAGTGTGGAAACAGGCCTTTGGCCCAACAAGTCCACACCGCCCCTTGAAGCATCCGACCCAGACCCATCCCCCTATAACCCACACACCCGTGAACACTACGGGCAATTTAGCATGGCCGATCCACCGAGACTGCACAAATTTGGACTGTGGGAGGAAGCTGGGGCACCCAGAGGAAACCCACACAGACATGGGGAGAATGTGTAAACTCCACACAGACAGTTACCCCAGGCTGGAATTGAAGCCGGGTCCCTAGCGCTGAGAGGCTGCAGTGCTAACCACTGAGGCACCGTGCTGCCCGGTTGCGTGTAGATGAGGCCAAGGGTGGGGAAATTTTAAAACTGGTGGATTCTACATTTAGACCATCAGGCTGTAGGCTCCCATGGCGGAATATGAAGTGTTTTCATCCAGTTTGCAGGTAGTGTCATTGTGGTACTGGAAGGAGGCCCAGGATGGACATGTCGTCAAGGGAGTAGGAGGGAGATTTAGAATGGTTCATAGCCAAAAGGTGTTGTCAATAATTATGGAGGCCAGGCACCAACTGTCAGACATCTCCTCCTACCACCCTCGATCCGGACCCCACCCCTGACCACAAAACCATCATCTCGCAGACCATCCATAACCTTATCACCTCGGGAGACCTCCCACCCACAGCCTCTAACCTCATTGTTCCCCAACCCCCCACCGCCTGTTTCTATCTCCTTCCAAAATTACACAAACCTGACACTCCCCACCTACATTTGGGGCACCACCTGCACCTTCCACCTCCTCCAAGATTCCAAATTCCTGGCCCCAAAATTTCATCTTCATGATGGATATCCAATCTTGCATTCCCCACGCAGATAGCCTAAATGCCCTACACTTCTCCCTATACTGCAGGCCCAACCAGTCCCTCTCCACCAACACCGTCGTCTGCTAAACCGAACGTGCCCTTACACTAAACAACTTCTCCTTTAACTCTGCCCATTTCCTACAGACTAAGTGGGTGGCCATGGGCATCCACATGGATCCCAGCTATGCCTGCCTCTTTGTAGGATGCATGGAACAGTCCATTTTCCACTACTACACTGGAACTATCCCCCACTTCTTCCTCTGCTACAAGTACATCAACTTTACTAACACCTTTTACCCCAACCTCAAATTCACCTGGACCATCTCCAATACCTCCCTCTCCTTCATGTACCTCTCTGTCTGTAACTGCCTCAATACCGACATCTATTTCAAACCCACCGACTCCCATCATTAACTGGACTACACCTCCTCTCACCCAGACTCCTGCAAAATGTGATCTATTACTCCCAATTCCTGCGCCTCCTCTGCATCTGCTCCCAAGATGGAGCATTCCACTCCCGCACATCTCAGATGTCTTCCTAATTCAAGGACTGTAACTTCTTCTCTTCGGTGATCAAAAATGCCCTCAACCACATCTCTTGCATTTCCCACACTTCTGCCCTCAAACCACCTCCCCCCATCAAAATAAAGTCAGAATCCCCCCTGTCCTCACATACAACTCCCCCCAACCTCCACATCCAGTGCGTCATACTCCACCACGTCGTCCACCTAAAATCCCTGCCTATCCCTTTCTGCCTTTCCTAGGAACCGCCAACTGTGTGACTCCCTCATCTGCTCCACGCTTCTGGCACCTTACCCTGCCCCTACACCTCTCTGCTCACCTCCGTCTGAGGCCCCAAACTTTCCATATCCAACAGGGGTTCACCTGAACATTCTCCAACCTGGTCTACTGTATCCATTGCTCCCGATGTAGCCTCCTCTACATGGTTAAGAACAAACACAGACTCAGGAATCGTTTTGTAAAGCATCTGTGCTCTCTACGCAACAAACAACAACACCTTCCGGTCGCTAAACATTTTAACTTCCCCTCCCACACACTGGGTGACACGTCCACCCTGGGCCTCCTCCAGTGCCACAATGACACCGCCTGCAAACTGGAGGAACAACACCTCATATTCCACCTCACGAGCCTACAGACTGATGGCCTAACTGTGGAATTCATCCGTTTTTAAATCTCCCCTCCACTGGCCTCATCCCATGTCCAACCCTCCATCTCAACCCTGCCTCCTTGACCTGACACAACCTGTCCATAATCCTCTCTGATGAAGGGTCTAGGCCCGAAACGTCAGCTTTTGTGCTCCTGAGATGCTGCTTGGCCTGCTGTGTTCATCCAGCCTCACATTTTATTATCTTGGAATTCTCCAGCATCTGCAGTTCCCATTATCTCTGTCCATAATCTTCCCCACTTATCTGCCCTAACCTTCCCACTGACCAATCCCCACCACCTATCTTCATCAACCTATCACCATCCCACCTACCCTCCCCCAGCCCCATCCCTTCTCCCTCTATTTATTTCCCAACTCCCTTCCCTCTCCCTATTTCTGAAGAAGGATCCCAACCTAAAATGTTAGATTTCTTGCTCCTCTGATGCTGCCTGGCCTGCTGCGCTCCTCCAGTTCCACACCGTGTCCTCTCAGACTCCAGCATTTGCAGTTCTTGGTATCTTCCACCCACATCAGACACTGTCTTTGACTCACTGTGCTGGGAGTGCCCTGTGCCATGAGCTCAT
The DNA here is from genome assembly GCF_030684315.1 of Stegostoma tigrinum. NCBI lineage: Eukaryota > Metazoa > Chordata > Chondrichthyes > Orectolobiformes > Stegostomatidae > Stegostoma > Stegostoma tigrinum. The sequence continues at coordinate 45,393,506 of NC_081373.1, forward strand.
TGCGACTGAACATGACTCCCCTCTGGCTTCAACTCATGGTCGCTTAGTTCTACCAGCTGCAATGTGTTTGCCATGTCTGGGACATGCACAGGTGTAACAGCATGGCAATGTATGGCAACATGCCCTGCCCCTGTTTGACGACTCCTACCAATCAATATGGGGATTTACTTTAATCTTATATGTCTAACAGAAACAGGCTGGTTGGGGGAAAGGTTAAAAATATGCAGTTACTTACTTGCCTGGACTGTGTTCTTTTCTGCTGTTTCCAACTTTAACATATAGGAACAAACTCCACTGAGTCTATATCACCTTTCAAAGAAGTCAAGGCTGATTATAGAATCCCTACAGTATGGATGCAGGCCATTTAGCCCATTAAGTTCACATTGACCCTCTGAAGATCATCACACCCCGACCAACCCAATAACCATGCATTTCTCAAGGTTAATCAACCTAGTGTGCACATCCCTGGGCATTATGGGTAATCTAGCATGACCAATCCACCTAGCCTGCACATCTTTGGACAGCCAGAGGAAACCAGAGCACCCGGAGGAAACCCACACAAACCCGGGGAAAATGTCCAAACTGCACACAGACAGTTGCCCGAGGTAGAATCAAACCCAGTTCCCTGGCACTGTGAGGTAGCAGTGTTAACCACTGAGCCACTGTGTGATTCCTACAATCCTCAACTCCACTTTCTTGCCTTTTCCATTAACCCTTGGTTCCCTTCCTGATTAAAAATCTCAGCTTTGAGTATATTTAATGACCCAGCCTCAACACCTTCCAGTAAATAGCCCCACAGATTCACTAACCTCTGAGAAAAGAGATGCCTCCTCATCTCTGTTTTAAGTGGGTGACTCCTTACTGTAAGATCACACTCTCTTGTATTAGATTCACCCACAAGAAGAAACAACCTCTGTGTATCTACCACGTCAAGTCCTTTAAGAATTTTGCACACTTCAATTAAGTTGCCTTTCATTCTTCTGTATTCCAAAGAGTACAGGGCTAATCTACTCCAGCTGTCCTCATACAGCAATCCCTTCATATCTAGGATCTGTTTAGTTAACCATCTCTGGACGTTAGGCCCCTGTTTAAAATAGACAGGAAAGCCTGAACTGAAATTGACTTACAGTTGCAAATCTTTTGATGTAAGTTTAAAGCATTTGTTCATCCACCACTTGTCCTACAAATGTGTTATAACACATTTGAAAAAACTGATAAAAATGATTTGTGAAGGTTCTTACAGTAGTTTGGTACAGTTCTGCCTCTAGGCTGGGTGGTCTGTTCATAAGATCCACCTGCTGTGCAGGTGTGCCGTAATATCCAAACAAGTCAATTAAAAATAATTTTATAAGTTATATAAAGCAACAGACTTTTAAAAAAAGGTTGATCTTTCCCAGCAAGAATATTAACTCAAAAAAACTAAACAATTCCTTTTGGGCTAGAGTCGATGCCACCTGACCCATAGCATGGCCAAACAGGGTTCAGAAGATATTTACAAGGATGTTGCTGATGATGGAAGTTTGAGATATAAGGAAAGGGTGGGATTTATTTCAGTGGAGCATAGGAGGTTGAGAAATGACCTTATAGAAATTTATAAAATAATGAGGAGTATAGATAGGGTTAATGGTAATTGCCTTTGCACTAGGATGAGGGTTTTCAAGCTAGGGGTACATTTTTAGAGGTGAGAGGAGAGACATTTAAAAAAAAAGACATGGGGACAATTATTTTATAGACAGTGGTTTGAGTATGGAATGGACTCCTTGAGGAAGCGGTAGATGCAGGTGCAGTTATAATATTAGAAAGACATTTGGATAAACACATGAATATGAAAAGTTTGGAGGGATATGGGACAGAAGGAGGCAGTTGGGACTAGTTTAGTTTGGGTTTTTGATCGGCATGGATTGGTTGGACCGAAGGGTCTGTTTTTAAGCTGTATGACTATGACTTTAATTCCCCGAGGCTGAGCAAAGAGACCAATGTTTCTTCATTTTTATTTCTCTGTTGACATACAACCTGCAATATGTTCCTGGACTAACTATGTTAAACAGGTCTATTGGGAGCACGTGGGTTATTTCAGTCTCTCCTTACCAGTTTCTGTTGATGCCACTTCAGGGTTAAAATTAATCGCTGCTTCAAGTATAGACTCCAAACTTTTCTCTATGTTGTTACAAAGTAGACATTCCCATCAATTCCCTTTGATCAGAATGATTTTTTTTTATAGATGCTTTATTTTTCCTCAGTTTGGTCAAAATAACATGAGGCCATCTTGTGACTTTGAAATCGCAAACAATAAGCTGGAAATTTCAGCGGAATGACCAAGGGGGTAGGTTTTAAATTAAGGAAAAGAGCGCCACACCCTGTCAGCAGCAAGCATTTTTATTTGAGTTGGCAACAACAGCCACCTGCATTTATATAGTGCCTCATACGGAGGAAACTGTTCCAAAGCATTACAAAAGGACGTCCTCTAACCCTATATAAAAACCCCATATATAAAGTTTAGTCAAAAAAGTTAAGTTTCACAGGGAGAGATGACCATATTTAGGAAGAATATTGTAGAGGCTAAGACTTCAGTACCTGAAATCAAGGCCACTATTGAGGATGCACAGAACCCATGAAGCGTGGGTGATCTGTTAGTTAACCTGGTTAAACTGAATTGGAATGAAAGCAAACTGGTGACATTTTGGATCACGCTAACATCATTGGTGCCCCAAAGGACAATGTGGAATAGACCACTGGGAAGGTTGCAGTGTCATAAATGAGTGCTCTGACAAATTAGTCAGGAGGACCCTACTGCTGAGTGACCTGGTCTGCAGAGTGCATAAAGGTCAGCTGCATAGTCCCTCTATTGTTAATCGATTTGACAGCCTGACAGTGTTAATTTCCGCAGAAAAGTCATTCTAGCTTAAATGTTCACTCATTTCTCGCTATCAAATCTCATCCCTTCAACTGTCCTCCAAAATCTATCTTCTTATAGACCTGCATGATTGAAAATGAACTACCTCTGGACATTCACTCAATATTTCCATATCCTTCTGCAGAAAATACACCAATTCTAAGTTGTCAGCACAATGAACAAGCCTTTCAAGTTACAGTTTTTGTTTTGGAATAGCTAGTAGAGAGTATTCCATCATGTTCAGGGGAAAGTCATAGCTGATTGAGAGAGAGAGACAATGCGAACTCCAGATGAGTTTGATTCAGTTTTTAAGGAGATGGCTAGGTGTGTAGATGATGGTAGTGCAGTGGGTGCAGTCTACGTGGAGTTCAGTAAGACATTTGGCAAGGTCTTGCAAGGAAACCTGGTCAAAAATGTGAGAGTCCATGAGTGCTAATGCAGCTTGGTAAGTTTGATCCAAAAATTGCTAAGTTACAGGAAGCAGAGGGTAATGGTCAAAGGTCATTTTTGTGACTGTAAGCCTGTATCCACTGATGTACCACAGAGTTCGGGGCTGTCTCCTTTGTTATTGTGTACAGTAATGATCCCGACATGAATGTAAGAGATATGAGCTACATGTTTACAGATGACAAGAAAATTGGTGGAGTGGTAAATAGCGAGAGGAATGTCTTAGACTGCAGGATGATACAGATGGGCTGATTAGATGGGCAGAATGATAGCAAGTGGAATTTAATGCCGAAAAATGAGTGATGATGCATTTTAGGAGGACGAGCAAGGCAAGGGCGTACAGGATGAATGGTAGTACCCTAGGAAGTGCTAATTATCAGAGGTATCCTTGAAGGCAACAGGACAACTGGATGAAGTGATTAAGAAGATATATGGGATACTTGCCTCTATTAGTCAAGGCATTAAGTGCAAGAGTAAGGAGATTATAATGGAGCTGCATATATCATTAGTTAAGTATTGTGCAGTTCTGGCTACCAAAATATAAGAGAGACATGATTGCATTAGAGGGGATTGACCAGGATATTGCCTGAGCTGGAGAATTACAGCTTTGAAAGGACCATGATGTGGAGATGCTAATGTTGGACTCGAGTGGACCAAGTCAGAAGTTACACTACACCACATTATAGTCCAACAGATTTATGTGATTTCACAAGCTTTCACCTGACAAAGGAGCAGCGATCCAAAAGCTTGTGATTTCAAATAAACCTGTTGGATTATAACCTGAGATAGCAAGGTGTAGAGCTGGATGAACACAGCATCAAATCACACCAAGCAGCATCAGATGATTAGGATTATAACCTGGTGTTGTGTGGCTTCGAGATTTGAAAGGAGACTAGATAAACTGGGCAGTTTTCCTTAGAGCAGAGAGGCTGTTGTGGGACCTGATTGAGTTGGAGAAAATTATGAGGGGCATAAATAGGACTGATAGGAAGAAAATTTCACTTTAGTAGAAAGATGAATAGCCAACAGATATAGATTTAAGGTAAGAGACAGGATGTCTAGAGGAGATTGAAGGAAGATGGCCAGAATGATAGTAAATGGAATTTAATGTTGAAAAATCGGTGATGAGGTGGGAACTATCAGAACATTTAGGAAGTATTTAGATGATCACTTGAAATGCCACGGCATACAACAATATTGGCCAGGCTCTGGAAAATAAAATTACAGTGGATACAACAGTGATGGGGTTAGTGTTAAGGTTAGAGATATGATTATGGTTTGGGTTGAGATTGTGCTCAGGGTTAGTATTAGAATTTGGGTTAGCGTTGGTGTCAGTGTTAAGGTTAGAGTTAGGTTTAGGGTTAGGGTTATGGTTTGTTTTGAGGTTAGATTTAGTTTTAGAATTAGGGTTGTGGTTGGGATTGGGGTTTGCGATAGTTTTGGGGTTAGGGTTGTCATCAGGGTTTGAACCAGTGCAGATACAATGGTCTGAAGGGCCTGTTTCTATGCTGCACAACTCTATGAGTCTAAATCACAGTCACAGCATTCCAATATCATAGCCAATATGCCATCCACACAATTACAGGCTATTGTTGTGTTTTCAGGGATAAAATTATGGAAGCTTTCGTGTGATTTTATCAAGAAATTTGTGTTTTGTTGCAGGAGGATCTTGGCTTATCATGATGCCAATGTCTGTAAGGAACAATCTGTCAAGTTATACATTATCTGTTCTTTTGTTGACATTCAACAAAAGGCATATTGGTTAAAATTTAATGCTGTGTAATTTAGCAGGTGGGAGAGGGCTCAGTGGGGTCCCTGCCACTCATTACTTCCATAGCAAGAAGGTTCATGGACTATCTTTCCACCCCTCCTAACTGAAGTCCTTAAGTGCATTGTTTATGTCAATTTAAAAGCCTCACCCAGCATCAGTGGTGGACAAGAGGACTCACTGTGTGGGGTTTCATGTAGCTCCTGCATAAGTGGTTGGCTACTGCCAGTACGATCCCTGTCAGAGGCCCAAGATCCAGCTTCTAGTGTAAAGATGGTGGAGGGGATTAAATCAGAGATCACAGAATCCCCAGAGTGGAAACAGGCCATTCAACCCAACAAGTCCACTCCACCCCTCTGAAGATCTTCTCACCCAGAGCCATTCCCCTACCCCTACATTTCCCATGTTTAACCCACCTAACCTAAACACCCATGGGCAGTAGGGGCAATTTAGCATGGCCAATCCACCTAGTCTGCACATCTTTGGACTGTGGGAGGAAACCAGAGCACCTGGAGGAAACCCACGCAGACACGGGGAGAATGTGCTAACTCCACACAGACAGTCGCCCGAGGCTGGAATCGAACCGGTGTCCCTAGTGCTGTGAGGCTGCAGTGCTAACCACTGAGCCACTGTGCTGCCCTATGAAAGGGTAGGGATTACAGTCAAGGAGTTGATAGTTAAGGGCACTCCCCAGAGCTGACGGCACCTGATTGGCAGGAGGGCTCATCCAATTGGATTTTGCCCCTCAGGCTCTTTCATACCAAGTAAGGATTTTTGTTGGCCTGTTAGGTGCCCAAATAACACTTGATCAATCGGCTCAGTTAACTGGGTGGCCAGTGTGGATCGGATTGGTCCCAATAGCACAGGGTTCAATCCATGATCCTGATGAGCTGGACATAGTGTCATAATGAGTGGGACCTGCATTTAGGCAGACTGTTAAAGGAACAATGAAAATGTCAATATCTCCCCACTCTGGAGGGTGACTTTACAGGGAAGGGAAGGGAATTGCACTCGTGGAGTTAAATGTCCTAAAGGTGGTGATGGATTGGGAGCTGCAGACCACCCAACTCACAGGAGGTTTCACATCAAACAGGGGGATTTCGCATCCAGCCATTGGGAAACTCGCACCACCTGTTTCTATCTCCTTCCCAAAATCCACAAACCTGCCTGCCCTGGTCGACCCATTGTCTCAGCCTGTTCCTGCCCCACTGAACTCATCTCCATCTATCTGGACTCCATTTTCTCCCCGTTGGTCCAGGAACTCCCCACCTACGTCCGGGACACCACCAAGCCCTCCACCTCCTCCAGAACTTCCAATTGCCTGGCGCCCAACACCTCATCTTTACCATGGATGTCCAGTCCCTGTACACCTGCATTCCGCTTCTTCCTGTCTGGCAATCCCAACCAGTTCCCGTACACTGACACCCTCATCTACTGAGCTGAACTTGTCCTCACCCTTAATAACTTCTCCTTCAATTCCTCCCACTTCCTACAGACAAAGGGAGTGACCACGGGTACCCGCATGGGCCCAAGCTATGTCTGCCTCTTTGCAGGATACGTGGAACAATCCCTCTTCCAAAGCTACACTGGCCCTATACCCCACCTCTTCCTCCGTTACATCGATGACTGTTTCAGCGCCACCTCGTGCCACCACGAGGAAATTGAACAGTTCATCCACTTCACCAACACCTTCCACCCTAACCTTCACCTGGGCCATCTCTGATACCTTTATCGCCTTCCTGGACCTCTCTGTCTCCATCTCTGGCACCCACCTAGAAATTGATATGCATTTCAAGCCTACCGACTCCCACAGCTACCTAGAATACACCTCCTCCCACCCACCTTCCTGAAAAAAGGCCATCCCCTGTTCCCAATTCCTTCGCCTTCACCGCATCTGCTCCCAAGATGAGGCATTCCACTCCCGTACATCTCACTGTTCAAGTCTCACTCCTCGGACGACATGTCCATCCTGGGCTTCCTGCAGTGCCACAACGACACCACCCGAAGGCTGCAGGAACAGCTACTCATATTTCGTTTGGGTACGCTGCAGCCCAAGGATGTCAATGTGGACTTCACAAGCTTCAAACTCTCCCGGCCCACCGTCAGCATCCCAAAGCCAGCCCAGGTCGTCCATTCTACCATTTGCTACCATTCCTCCCACCTCAAGCCCCACCCCCATCTGTTACCTACTAGCCTCATCCCGCGTCAAAGAACAAAGAAAATTACAGCACAGGAACAGGCCCTTCAGCCCGCCAAGCCTGCGCCGATTGAGATCCTCTGTCTAAATCTGTCACCTATTTTCTAAGGGTCTGTGTCCATTTGCTCCCTGCCCTTCTACATCTTAAAAGGCACTATCGTGTCTGCCTCTACCACCTCTGCTGGCAACGCATTCCAGGTACCCCCACCCTCTGTGTAAAGAACGTTCCACACATATCTCCCATGAACATTCCTCCTCTCACTTTGAACTCATGACCCCTAGTAATTGAGTCCCCCACTCTGGGAAGAAGCTTCTTGCTATCCATCTTGCTATCTTGCTATACCCCTCATGATTTTGTAGACCTCAATCAGGTCCCCCCTCAATCTCCGTCTTTCCAATGAAAATAATCCTAATCTATTCAACCTTTCTTCATAGCTAGCGCCCTCCATACCAGGCAACGTCCTGGTGAACTTCCTCTGCACCCTCTCTAAAGCATCCATTTGGTAATGTGGCAACCAGAACTGTACGCAGTACTCTAAATGTGGCCGAACCAAAGTCTTATACAACTGTAACATGACCTGACAATTCTTTTAAATTAAATTAGATTAGATTAGATTCCCTATAGTGTGGAAACAGGGCCTTCAGCCCTACAAGTCCACACGGCCCCTTGAAGCATTGTACTCAATACCCCGTCCGATGAAGGAAAGCATGCCGTATGCCTCCTTGACCACTCTATAGACCTGCGTTGCCACCTTCAGGGAACAATGCAACCAAACACCCAGATCTCTCTGTACATCAATTTTCCCTAGGACTTTTCCATTTACTGTATAGTTCACCCTTGAATTAGATCTTCCAAAATGCATCACCTCACATTTGCCCGGATTGAACTCCATCTGCCATTTATCTGCCCAACTCTCCAATCTAACCAGATTCTGCTGTAATCTCTGATGGTCCCCTTCACTATCTGCTACTCCACCAAATTTTGTGATCTGCAAATTTGCTAATCAGACCATCTATACCTTCCTCCAAATCATTACGTATATCACAAACAACAGTGGTCCCAGCACAGATCCCTGTGGAACACCACTGATCACAGGTCTCCAATTTGAGAAACCCCGTTCCACTACTACCCCCTGTCTCCTGTTGCCTAGCCAGATTTTTTTATCCATATAGCTTGCACACCCTGGAACCCACGCAACTTCACTTTCTCCATCAGCCTGCCATGGGGAACCTTATCAAATGCCTTACTGACCTTGTGTTTCAAGGACGGCAACTTACTCCCTTCAGTGGTCGAAAACGCCCTTGACAATGTCGCTCGCATTTCCCGCAACTCATCCATCACACCCTCTCCCTGCAATAACAACCGAAACAGAATCCCCCTCATCCTCACATACCACCCCACCAACCTCTGGATCCAACGCATCATCCTCCGACACTTCCACCATCTACACTCCGACCCCCCCACCAAACACATTTTTCTCTCCCCACCCTTATTTGTTTTCCGCAGAGACCACTCTCTCCGTGACTCCCTTGTCCGCTCCACAGTCCCCCCAGCCCCACCACCCCCGGCACTTTTCCCTGCAACCACAGAAAGTGCCACACCTGCCCCTACACCTCCCCCCTCACCCCCATCCCAGGCCCTAAGAAGACCTTCCAAATCAAACTGATGCTCACCTGCACATCTGCTGACGTGGTATACTGTATCCGCCGTGCCCAATTTGGCTTCCTCTACATCAGGGAAACCAAGAGGAGGCTTGGGGACCACTTTGTGGAACACCTACGCTCGGTTTGCAACAAACAACTACACCTCCCAGTCGTGAACTATTTCAGCTTCCCCTCCCACTCCTTGGACAACATGTCCTCCTGCATTGCCACAACGATGCTACCCGAAGGCTGCAGCACCTCATATTTCGTTTGGGAACCCTGCAGCCCAAGGGTGTCAATGTTGACTTCCCCTCCCCCATCAGCATCCCAAAACCAGCCCAGGTCATCCCCACCTCATTAACCATTCCTCCAACCTCAAGCCCCACCACCATTTGCTACCTACTAGCCTCATCCCACCTCCTTGACCTGTCCGTCCTCCCTGGACCTACTATCCCTTCCCTATCTCCCCACCTACACTCACCCTTACTGGCTCCATCCCCGCATCTTTGACCTATCTGTCTCCTCTCCATCTATCTTCTCCTCTATCCATCTTCTACCCACCTCCCCCTCTCTCCCTATTTATTTCAGAATCCCCTTCCCCTCCCCCCATTTCTGAAGAAGGGTCTCGAACCAAAACATCAGCTTTCCTGCTCCTCTGATGCTGCTTGATCTGCTGTGTTCATCCAGGTTCACACATGTTATCTCTGTAATATTAGAGGGCCTAATTAAGTCTGTGTCTAATGCTATATTCTGTTTTTAATAGCCAAAGCATCTTGCCAGGGTGCAGAGGGGCTGTTTACTGAAATTGACATGCAGTAAAGACAGATCAACAAGATTGTGGTTAACCAAGGTGAAAGGCACGTGCTCCCAGGATATTTCCGTCAGCACAAAATCATCTATTTCAGCGGCAAATTGTAACTTTATGAAGTAATCTTTCAGTGCTTTGGTGCACCTGAACTTGCCCACAAGTCAGCTTGCTCTGCACCACGGGGCAAATTCATGCAGCCAGAGACTGGACCTCTGTAAGGAGCTCGGGGAATCAGTGTCTATTTCAGCAACAGCAATAAGGCCACAGGCTGAAGTTGCAACATGCTGCCTCATGGGGCAAAGAGATGGTCAGAGAATTCCAGCTCAAAGGAGGTGATAATCCCAGCACAGGATCTCAGGACCCACCTTCCCAAACATGGGACTGCAATACAGGCCTCAGGGTGCTCAGGCTTTCACATCAGGTCATTGCAACCAGGCCTCACCAGGTAACTACATCATCAATGGCCAACTAGGAGACAACAGATCCGAAATCCATTGCCTCCAATTTCATCCGGAAATGTCTTGGTGCCATCCACATTTTCACTGAATGCCACCACCCAGGTCTCTAATGTTCTGCTTGCCAAGGCCACCTTTACCAGGGAGAGACCATTCCAACCCACAGGGCTGTAGGATTTGCAGAGTAGGCTTGATTTCCACAGGGCCAATTGGGGATCGACTGGACCCACAAGGCTAGCAGGAGCCCTCAAGATCAGCTAAATATCCCCGTGAATCAAAACATCCAAATGATGAGCGACTCTGCAGCTACGGCAAAGTGGGCACCAAGTATCCAGAAAGATGCCTTGTCTTCTTTATTCTCTGGCAGTCCACAAACCCTCCTTGGTTATCTCCATGGAGACAAAGGTAACCCACTTTGGCTGCTGACTGCTGTGGGGATCTATACCCCCGAGGGAGACGAGAGCTGGAACAGAAGTTATATCAACACCGGGCAAGAATAAAACCGGGTTAAAACAATATCAGGCTTCTCAAAATGTGTTTGAACAGATCTGGTGATATTCTTCAGTGTGCTTCATGATGCTGCAGAGATGTGTTGGGAAAGCAGCTTGAAGGTGTAGAACAGGCAATAATCTCTGAGGAAGGAGAGGAGGAAGAGTGGGTCTGATGTACCAATTATTCCTACAGCCACACCGTGTCTGCTAAAAAACCCCACGAGGAGCTGAGTTAAACCTTGTCATTGCAAATTGCTGAATTAATGATTCATTTACTGTTTCATAAGATTTACTTTGATGTGCAGTGCAGCAGTTACAACTGGTTCCTGTCTTCTGAAGAAGAATCAAACCCATAAATCTACAAGGGATCATCGTTAGTGTTCACTTATCCATTCATTGTTTAATAATTTTCAGGGAGTGTATACTCTAAGCCACGGTTTCAAATAGTGTTTATGTCTCCCGCCCTCTGATGTGAATACAATGTGATACAGTAACAGGTTTCTGTAACACAAGGAATAACACCTGGTCTTATTGCAGGTACTTTAGGTGTTGGACAGGTGTAGATAGTTTGGAGAAGTTAGAAGAGAAGGCCCCGAGGAGATCTGATGGAAGTATTCAAAATGACAGGGGATCTTGAAAGGGAGGCACTGTTCCCAGAGGTAGCGGGCTCAAGAATGAGACGGCACAGATTTAAAGTAATTTGCAAAAGAAGCAGTATGAGAAAATAAAATTCTCATTCAGCAAATGCTTAAGGTCTGGAATATGTTACTTGCAGTAATGTGGTGGAGACGTGTTTAATTGAAGTATTGCATTTTACTTGGAATAGAGAAAAAAGGTGTTAGTCTGGAGACTGACAGAATGACACTCAATGAAATGCTAATTTGGAGAAAGGGGCAAACATGATGCGCTGAATCGTCTCCTTCTGCATTCACCTGAGAAATCACAAATGGGGCTGAACGTGGCACAGTCATCAGAAGAAAATCCCCACTTCTGACGGAGGATGGGTCATTGATAAAACAGCTGAAGACCTACAACAATACCATTTGGAATTTAAGGCCGACGTGGTGTAGTGTAGTGACCCTATGCCCCTAGAGCCCAGTGGTTCATGTCCCACTTGCACCAGACTTGTGTCAGACCTAGATATATTGATTAAAATATCTACCTTGAGAAACTGCCACAGTGGGGTCCTGTGCCAGAAATGATTGGTCTCCACCAACCACTGTCATCTTCCTTCGTGCTAGGAATGACTCCAATCAGTGGAGATTATATCCCATTGACGCCTATTAGGCTAGGGGTCCTGGATGCCACACTCAGTTAAATGTCGCCTCAACGTTAAAGGCAATCCCCATCACCTCCCCGTAGTTTTCCCAGAGAAGTGAGTTTAGAGGAATCCACTTTGAGCATCAGATTGCTGTTTAACACCTTTGCTGGTGATCCTGCTCTCAATCATCAGCAAATTGAGAATAGATGGGGCAGTAACAAGTTTAGTTAGATTTGTCTTGCATTTTGTGCACAGGATTTAACTGAGTAATTTTACACAAAGTTGGGCAGACACAATTATACAATGAGGTGGGTTACAGTGTCCAGCCCTGGCAACAGTATACTGAATTACAGCTCAGGACAGGCTACAAAAGGCAGGTGGGGAGAACTTGTGCCAGTGTGACACAGGAAACCACAAATCAATAAGATGTTTTGTACATGATTGATTGGACATTGGGGTGACAGGCAGACTGGCCGGTCTGTTGCGATCCAAGCTGGGATTGATCTATTGGCATAAGACGGTGTTTTCCCGTTGGATTTGAGCTGCTCCTTAACGTCTTTTCGCTGCAGGTCTTCATCACTAGAAGAAAAAGCCAAAGCTGATTCGTGGATTAGGCAGCAGCTGCTTTAAACGTACACACTCATTAAAAAGTTGGAAGATTTATTTATAACTGGGCTGGATGGACCAGTTGTCGATTGACACTGTTAGTTCATTATCTGGGAAAACTAGAATTCACTTTTCAGCAGTCCGGGACAGTACAGTGTCTCAGTGCTACTGCTTCACAGCATCTGGGACTCAGGTTTGATTCCAGCCTTGGGCAACCATCTCTGTGCAGTTTGCATGTTTGCCCTCTAGCTGTGTGCTTCCTCCTCCTGTCTAAAGATGTGCAAGTTAGATGGATTAGCTAAGTTGTCTGCAGCTTTGAGAAATACAGGAATGTCGGGGTGGGGGCATTTGATTCTGGGTGGGATGCTCTTTGGAGGGTCAGTGCAGACTTGATGGACTGAATGGCCTCTTTCCACACTGGCCATCGATGTTTTACTGGTATCACTCTTATTAATCACTTAGGGTGACATAGGATTTTTTTAACTGCAGGCCTGCTTACAGACATTACTTTCTAACTTTGCCTTCTCTCTGGAAAGTTGAATTTTAGTTGTGTATGTATTAGAGCTTACTGTTAGGAAATACTCCACACACAAAAAAAAACACAATAGCAGGAAAATATAAAACTCTCCAATAATAATGCTGTTGAGACTTGTCAGGGGAGTAAGAACTGAACCAGCCGTGAAGTGGATAACGGACAGAAAGGGCTCCCAGTGATGCAGTACCTACCCCCAGACTCTAATTACGAATTGAGCGTTCATAATAAAGGTAGCAGAAAAACTGTTGCAACTAAATTTGTTTTCAATCATTTTGTTTCCTTAATATTAGCATTTATTGAACACATTAGTGAGGAAAGAGACAACAATAGAGTTACGCATTCGTGTTGTTTTCATTAACGTGTAAACTTTTCTTCAGGCTGATGCACCTTTAGTAAGCCCCATAGTTTAGAAAACTGAGCAGATGATTTATGGGCCTGCACACGCCCTTAAAAATTACAGCTCGCTGTCAAGCAGTGGGGCAATGCTGTGTTTCCAGTGCTTGTTTTCCAATATTTTCTAATCAACCTCTTCAGAGATGTTATAACACACCTCTGGGGATGGGGTTCTTGAATCCAGGCCCCCTGACTCACAGGAAGGAAGACTACCACTGCATCACGACAGCCCGAGCACTTAATTTGATGGCTGCACAAAACATATTAATCCACTAATACATCGCGCATACCTCTTTAAAACTTCGGAGTGGTACGTTGAAAAAGTTTGTTGCTTTGCTCTTTGTCTGCAATTCAGAGATTAATCTAGATTTCACTCACAAAAAGAGTCAAGACGAATTTATGTTAAACAGGCACTTGCACGAACAGAGCATTTTCACAGCAGGATGATTGCACATGGAACAATGTAACAAATTTTGTTCTGCAGTTAGTTGTGAAACTGCGGCAACTGGCATCGTTACCCAACTGAAACTGACAGTCACATGTGAAGTTTACAGAATAGCTCAAATACAGTCCCTGATTCTACATCTCTTCTAAGAAACTACTGAAGAACCCACAGGCTGCAGTCAACGATGACTTGCCGCCAGATTTAAACTGCCTTCAGGAAATGGGAAGTTCTCACCATAGAGATTGCAGACCTCTGAGCTAACGTTCTTCAATGTCAGTAGAGAGCGCTGTTGCCTCGTAACTCACTGCAAAAATAACTGCAGTGTACTTAAAGACAGACACTGCCGAGTAATTGGAGACACACGGAGTTTCTTAAAATATCCTTTTGTTCTATGCTCTCCACATTGTTCAATGCTGGTAATAATTGCACTATACAATTGAGCATTTGCACTTTTCAAAAAATATTTGCTTAAATTGTTGAAAGTCATTCTCAATTGGAATACGAATAAAATTCTGTAACAAAGTGCTAAAAATGTTAAAATTTTAGTAATAAAAGTAGGTATCTGAACAATGAAAAATAGGTTGCAATAAAAGAAAGTGTGGCTGAGATTAATCTGCCATATAAGTCTGATGTTTTGTTTTGGCACAAATGCATGAAGATTTTACTAAGTCATGACAAATTCATTGGTTTTAAACTGAGCTAGTAAATAAATGACAAAGCAGTTTGTGGCAAAGTGGTTGACTCTGGATTCAAACTCTCCATCAGGACTTGATGGCAAGGGCTATTATCACCCTGTAAATCCTGCCAATGTGTCCAGTGGTGTACGAATGGGAGCATGTCCATGCTTGGACGTCCTTAATGTAGCCTGATGCTTCTCAGGGTACATGCCTGAGCTGACAACCAACTGTGCGAACCCTAACCCTAACCCAGTCACAGGTGACCTGTTCCAGGAGAAAATTAAATTTGGAAGAGGATGTGAACATGTGTTTCATCTACCATAGGTGTCACTTATTGTAGGAAGAACGAGAGGGTGGATATACCCGTATTGTAAATTATCTTCTGACACATGGGTCCATATTTCTTCCACCCTCAAGCAACCCAGAGTTAATCAAAGAGCCGTAGTGTCTTACAGCACAGAACAGACCCTTCGGTCCAACCAGTCCCTGCCAACAATAATTCCAAACTAAACTAGTCCCAACTGCCTGTTCCTGGCCCATATCCCTCCAAAGTTTTCCTCCTCGTATATACATTAAAATGTCTTCTCAATGCTGCAATTGTACTCACATCCACCACTTCCTCATGATGTTCATTGCACAGACAGGCCAACCTTGGTGTAAAAGATTTGTCTCTTATGTCTTTCTTAAATCTTTCTCTTTTCACCTTAAAAATGTACTGCCTAGTACTTGAAATTCCCTATCTTAGGAAAAAGGCAAGTATCATCAACTCTATCAATACCTTTCATTATTTTATGAATTTCTATCAGGTCACCTCTCAACCTCCTATGCTCCAGTGAAAAAAAGTCCCAGCCTATCCAGCCGTTCGTTAGAAATCTAACCTTCCTATGCAGCAGTGTAAAGTGGATAAAGTGGAGTAGTCAAACTGCTACTTACGGCAGGATATAAAATAGCTCAATACAATGCGGCAAACTCAAGAATCTGATTAGTTCCACCCAAGGTCACAAACATCAGTGTAAAAGATGTCAAATTTGGATTAAAATGCAGACAGGTACAGTTTTGTTGGAATAGGTAAGCTAGATAAATCCATGCTGACTATGGACTAGCAGATTCATTCATATCCAAGTTACTCTATTAAATTAGAAGTGGATGTTTCTCATTCTGTGTCTAATCACTAGCATGATAGACTTAGTGTGAAGACATCTCTTTTGCACATCACATGTAACTCACTCTTCCTATGTTAATACAGTAAACAGAATGAGATTCTATCTGCCTAGCAAATAAAATCGTACCAGGGAGAGATTTTCTGTTTGCTACAACTAAATGATAACTGTAGTTAATTTTAGATCGATCAGTGCAATATCCTCTTTCTTGCCAATCTTTGCTGGAATCCTGATTTTTAATTCATTTATACAGTCACGCCTGGGATAGTTACATCATTTGAGCACAGAACTATGCTAGCCTGAACATGATAACTCGCAAATTGTAACAAATGTTGAAAATCAATGACGACACAGGACCTGAGAGAACCAGTGAACGACCTAAAACATCGAACTGGTCATTCTGCCATTTTCATTCCCATCCAGTGTGTTGGCATCAACTGTAGCCTCATCTTTTGGAATAATTTTTTCCATAATGTTTTCAGCAGTCGTGACATATCCCATTCTCCAGAATGTGTTAATCAATGCAGGGAATGCACCTTTCTTTCCATGAGCCTGGAACCAAGAATACAGTATTTGATAACCCTGTTGCTTTATATCGTCGTGGTAATCAGCTCGAATCTGCTGCACCTTAGGTTCACTGTGCCCTAAGCTTATCCCAAGCTCGTGGTACATTCTCGGTTCAATTTCCATCGCCATCAATTGCAAATGTTCTTCAGTAAGCTCAATGTCTGTTCAAGAAAGAGAAAAGACATCACTCATTGAATGCCAACCCTGAAGAATGGAAGATTGTAAGTCAAAGTCCCCTAGGTAGCGCCTCCTTGATATTCACAACAGCAACTATTCCGTTTGAAGCAAGAAACCACTTTTCTTCCCACACAACCTCCACCTGTGAAGGGCCAAGATTCACGACATACCCTGGTAAAAATAGTGACAGAACTGAAAGAAACAAAAACTGAACAGCCTGGCTGTTTTTTTTCCCTGTAAGGAATGGAAGATTGAGCTAAAAAAGGTTCACTTTAAAGTTATGGGAGGGTTTCTTAAAATAAGTGCAGAAAATATGTTTCCACACGTGGGGGATATTCACCAATAAATCCAATCAGGGATTCATGGGGAACCCTTCTAAGTGGACAGTCAGATGTGGGGATAAGGCGAATGAGATTACAAGTGGTTAAAATAATAGAAGGATATATTAATCAGGAGCAGAACTAGGTGGATGCTGCAAATCTTAAACAAGTGCTGGAGAAACTCAGCGGCACCTGTGAGGAGAGAAACAAAGTTAACATTTCAGGTTACTGACCTTTCATCAGAACAGAGAACATTAAAAGTGTAATATCTTTTGAGCGATATGTGCATGGGACAAGGACAAAAGCAAGGAAGTCAGGTGAGGTGGAGTGACAGGATTAATTCTATAAGTCCAAAAGCAATGGCGATGAGGAAGAGACAAACAAAAGTTGTCCCTAGAAAAAAATGTGCTACTGTCTGAGAGAGTACGGGAAAAAAACAAATTTTAAAAGAAAATGAAACAAGATGAAAAGAAAGTGGGACAGCATCTATAGTCTGAAATTATGCGACGCGATGTTGAATTTGAAGGTGATACTGTACCTAACCGAAAGGTACGGTGCAGTTCCAGCGGAAGCTTTGGGCAGCAATTCACTAAGTCAAGGACAAAACCTTCAGCATGGGAGCAGGGCTTAGAATTTAAATGATGGGCCACCATAAGCCTGGGCCATGTTTACAGACAGATGTGTTCCACAAAGCCCTACCTGCTCTTGATCTACCCAGTGGAGAGGAGACCATATTGTGAGCAGAAAATTCAAGACGGTGAACTGAAACAGGTCTATGTAATTTGCTGCCTCAG
Organism: Stegostoma tigrinum; assembly: GCF_030684315.1. Taxonomy (NCBI): domain Eukaryota; kingdom Metazoa; phylum Chordata; class Chondrichthyes; order Orectolobiformes; family Stegostomatidae; genus Stegostoma; species Stegostoma tigrinum. Next base: position 45,411,144 of record NC_081373.1, read on the forward strand.
CTGGAAGGGGTGTTCCAGAGCAGTTGAATGGTGAGGGGAAAGTGGGGGAGAAAAGGGTAGGTGCTACATCTCCTAAAGCATGAGGAGGCCTGGGTGTTGGGGTGATACAGGAGTAGATCAGAGTGTTGCAGAGGAATAGTACTTTCAGCGTACTAAAATGGGATGCTTCTGTTTGGTGGGGGTTCAATAATAAAGCGTAGGAGGCAGTTCAATGGAGTAAAATTACTAACATGGTGCAGTTGGATTGAATGGTTTGTTTCTGTGCTGTACAATCTACTTCATTAAAAAAAAAAGTCAAATATATCCAGATGTAATGATTATGTGACATTAAGCTTGCCTTGGTCCTGCATGCAAATTAAAAAAATGCACTGATAGTTAAGGGGTTACAGCTCAGAGAATTGTGAGGTCACAGGAAAGAGAAAACTCTGGAATATGTGCACTTGAGCTCTCAATGGAAACTGTGTAAATGGTCGGAACAGGAATCATCACAATCCAATAGAGTTTGTAATAGCAACAGACAATCGGAAAAATCTGCCTAATTATTCCTAATGCAGCACTCTTTACCCAGAACAGACAACCTTAACTTTCAACTTAAAAGCAAGTATCAACCATCTTCACCTCTGCTTGAACCAATCCATCAGCGCAGCTATATATCCTTTAAGAAGATAGTTATCTTCAAAAGGAATTAAATTTTAAGTCACAAATGGTCAGCGTTAACAGCGAGGATGGGCCTACTGGTTCTGACAATTATCCGGAATGCTAAGTGCTCCCTCAAAGTTGTTTTGCGATGCAGACTTTATCAATGCCTCATTGAATCTATCGTGATTGTAACAAGGTCAGCAAGAAGGCCCTCAGACTATGAGTTCCCTGACTGGGGTTGTTAGTCTGGCCCAATCAGGGAGCCCCGGCTGACAAATATAAACAGGAGTGACAGGATTTCTGTTCACTCTGACCACTGACTCGGAGAGAGCTGGATCAGTGTCATTATGTAAATAAAGGGGGGCTTGTTGACGGGATACCAGCCGCTGTGGAGTTATTTCAGAATCCATGTTGCATTAAATCACACAGCTTTAGCAGCAGTATATGATAGAAAACAGCCATTTCCTCTGATTGGCAAGTCAATGACTAATTTAAAATGATCACACAGAGAAGTGAGAACTAGGTGATAAGGAAAGAAAGCAAAGGGGTTCATTTTGGAAATACTCAGCTAGTTACCTATGGACAAAGAAACTGAGTTAATGTTTGATGTTGTAAGCTTCTGTCAGAACCAACTCAGACCTCTTTGAGAAAAGGCTGTGATAACTCTTGCAGAGTGCAGAAAAGATGGACAGGTCTGCTTCCCCCCCGCCGCAAGCAATTTTCATTCCAAACATTTCATCTGATTTTCTTACCTGATAATTTGATGAGCTGCAAAGTGCAAAATAAATTTCTGAATTTTTAAAATGGTTAACAAACTGACTTTGTTTTACTGTTGGAATGAATGTCAAATCCATCACTACAGAAGTTTCAATCATTTCCAGATCCCTACAAGTGCTCAGAGTTTGGATATTTGCCACTTCAGAATTAAAAGGTTGTGAGTAGCTTTGCCAGAGGTTAGAATGTCAAACCTTTACTCTAGGAACATTTGATGGGGTCAGTGTGGATGGAGTGTAACTCTGAGCATAGTCAAAAGCATTTGTAATAGGCAATAGAAAAATGGCAGAGAAGCTAAATGATTACTTTGTGCCAAACTTCACTGAGAAAGTTAATGACAAATTCCACAGAATTAGAGTTCCAAGGTACTGGTGAGAAAGAGGAATTAAAGGACACTTGTATCAGTAAAAAGATTGTGGTTGAGAAATTACAGGGACTGAAAGCTGTTAAGTCCATAGGACTAGAAAGGAGGTAACTATGAAGATGGTTGATGCATCAACAATCAACTTCATAAAATTCTATAGATTCTGGAATGATTCCTGCAGATTGGAAGGTAGGAAATGGCACTGTTGAAGAAATTAGGGCAAGTTGGAAAATCAAGTCTGACGAATGTGTTGGGCATTTTTTGAGGATATAACTAACAGAACTGATAAAGGGGTGTCAGCACCTATTGTATACTTGGATTTTCAGAAGGCTATTGATGACATCTCCCACAGAATGGTGGTTAGCAAAATTAAACTACATGGGATAGGAGGTAATACACTGGCAAGGTTTAAAGAATGGTTAACAGATAGAAAGCAAAGCAGAAATAGACAGGGCATCTTGTGTTGGAGGACTGAGTAGTAGGGTACTCAAACAGGAGCACTTAGACCCCACCTATTCACAATTGAAATATCAGTGATTTGGATATGGAGACCACATGTAATATGTCTAATCTCACAAATGACAGAAAGTAAGGTAGGAATGTCTGCTGTGAGAAAGATGTAATGCAAATTGTGGATTTAGTGAGTGGACAACATGGTAAATGGAATATAACATGGAAACATGTGAAGCTTTCCTCTTTGGTAGGAGAAATAGATGTGCAGAATTATTTCTTAAATAATAATAAATTATGACATGAAGACGTATAAAAAGGACCTAGGTGTCATTGTCAATAAGTCACTGAATGCAGGTGCACAAGCTACTAGTAGGGCTAACAGAACATTCTTCTTATTAGAAGAGGATTTGAATACAGGAGTAGTGAAGACTTGCTTTAATCATACAGAAGCTTGATTAGACTGCACCTGGAATACTGCATGCAATTCCTTATCTGGGGGAAGATATCATTCCCATAGCAACAGTGCAATGGGGCTCACCAGACTTGTTTCCAGGTTGGTGGACTGTCCTATGAAGAAATATCATGCAAACTGGGCCTGTATTCTCCAGAATCTCATAGAATGAGAGATGATTTCATTGAAAACTTCAAAATACTAGAAACAGGGAGAACAATTTTAAAATAAGGGACTAAGTAGCCACTGAGGACTTGGATGAAGAGAATTTATTTTACTTGGACAGTTGTGAATCTTAGGAACTCTGTAACCCAAGGACTGCAGCAGCTGAGTGACTGCGTATGTTTTGAGATTGACGGATTTCTAAATACCAATGGCATAAATGGATATGGAGATAGCATTTTATCGCACAGCAGGCTCGAGTAGCTAAATGGTCTATCCCCACACCTAAGTTCCTAAGTTCTCTGTTTTTCCTCACCATAGATGCTGTCACATCTGCTGAGTATTTCAGAACTTACTGTTCTCATTTCAGATTTTCAGCATTGGCAATATATACATTTAGAATTTATTCTGAATTGTTCCTGCAGATGGTTGGCCAAATGACATTTAAATGTTGTAGACTGCCCACTGCAGTTCCAATGGGTTGTGGCATCATGAAACATTTTTCAATAATGGCACAAATGGAGTAGCACAGGCATAACTGGAACTTACAACACCACCAATTCTGTGTCATTCTGTAGCTCTGCTTAAGTGACTAAAACTGAAAACAACTGACTCAAACCTCTACTGATGCAGCTGCAACTACAGTTGATGAATTCTTCATTAACCTTTCAGCTGTCTGATTAGTTATTCAGTTAGGCATAGACTTTTTCTTTCTAAAGCAACAATTTGCAACATTAAACCTTTTTGTTATACCTTCTCTGGTCCTGGGGAAACAGTTATAGCATCACGTCTGAGCATAAACCATATCAGGAATTCTCAACACCTGAGGTAAATGGACCAACAAAACCAACTAAATGCAGCATCACTGTCACTACATAATGACTGAAAATAATTAATTTCCAATATGACTCGCAATGGCCCATTACAGGCCTACACATCTCTGCATGATCATTTAAAATGCTGTAAAGGATATAACCCAAGAGCCAAACTATGAGAAAACTTTCTGTACAGACCAGTGGATTGCATACAGTACCTGGTACCTGCAAGAAAGAAAAGGAAAATAGTTAGAACATGTGCTATCCTATCAGGCAGAGCTATAACTGGGAACATGGCAAGGTGCTGAAACTTCAAATTAATGCTGTGAAGCTACGCAAGCACAACTGAGATTCAAGATATAAATTCATCACACAAATGGTCACACTTTAGCCATTCACACATGATATTTTGCAGAGTGTAATCAAATATTTAAAAATGTTATAGTCCAACAATAGGAGCAGGAGGGAATTTCCAGCAGTTCCTGTGGTTATAGAATGAGTGCACATCCCTTTACTATTTCCATTCTGCTGGTGCAGGGGAAAAAAAATGCAAATTATAGGAAAGCCCCTCACAGCCAAATTATCTTTAAAAGTTTATTATTTGGGGTATCGTGCATTTTGATAGTATTAATATGAATTATAAGCATTGTTCTATCAGAACCTGTTGACGGCAATATTGATCACACAACATAGTTACAGTTGTGCTTTAAGGGACAATTTTCCAGACTGAGCCATTCCCCAGTGAGGTGCGATACTCATTGGGAGCATTGGTTACGAAATGCTGAGACTGTTGGACTGTAATCCATTTGTTTGAAAGAACTGGACAGGAAGGCCTCAGGCCAGTGAACGTCCTGATTAGAGATCCCTGTCAGCAGCATTCCTCATCAGGAATACTCAACAAAAATACTGCACATTCTTGGGAAGTGGATCTAACTGGGAAGGCCATATTTATTGCACATTCCAAAACGCCCCAAGAAGGTGATGCTGGAACATTGATATTGTATTATCAAACCAAAGCAATATTTGACTGAGAGAAAAAAAAAAGTCTCTCCTTGTTCATCCCTGCCATAAGGCAGATGACCTCTGGTCATTATTGCTTTGACTAGTTGCTAGGTGCTACTCAATGAAAAGCTTTGACAATAGCTACAATTTCTCACTTACCTGTGGTGGTTTAGTCTGTTCTTTACCTGAAACACAAACAAATGTAAGTAAATTTCAAAAGTGTTCTTAAATACATGAATGGAACCTTCAGTTGCAGGTGAGTCACATTGCTTACCATTACATCTCACGTAGTCCCTGCTACTGCACAAAAATGCCTCCTGAAGTTAATGTCCAGTTTTAACCTTACTGGATATACCTCATCTCTACCACTTTTATGAATGAACAAAGTTCTAGAAGGCAATCTCATCAGAATAATCTTTTACCTCTGTCAACTAATTGAGAAATACAGAGGGATTCAGTTTAACCAAATGACCCCAACCACCCCTGCAGAATCCTGGCAGGAACACACTAGCAACCCAATTTTATTTTACATTGACTTCAGTGTGTTACTCCTAGCTGGTGTGTGATACTAGAATCAAAAGGACCATGTCAATAACCCTGTGGTCAAGAATTACTAGAGATCAAGACCCATTATTTCTAGAGTCATCATAAAAGTTAAAGATTTTATTCAAGTATGCAAAACTCCCCAATCTACTGGTCTTTAACACCCAGGTGGACCAAAAGCAAGAACCAGGTTTTTGTCTTTAACTACATTTACAATTAATTACGAGTAATTAGACTCTAGGTTCAATTTTAAAGCATCAACATGTAACCCTACTAATTAAAACTTTAACCTCCTTTTAAACTTACCCTTACACACGCACACTCAAAGAGACAGACAGGAAAATAAACACAGGTGTTACAAACAGAGGGAAAATCTAGGAAAGCTGTTCAATAATTCCTGGCCACAGGGTTATTGACATAGTCCTTATGATTCTTGTGCGAGTTTTGAGAAGAATTGTAGCTCAGGTTGAGGTTCTGGACGTGAGTTTGCTCGCAGAGCTGGAAGGTTAGTTTTCAAATGTTTTGTCACCATTCTAGGTCCTATTTCTCTGAATGTTTTCACTGGTTTGCAAGAGGCACAGGGTGGCTGGTTCATTGATAAAAGGTCTCTGATTTACAAGTTAAAAGTTGCAACATAAAGCAACTGAAGGGAAGATAAACTGGTTTTTTTGGATTTAACTTGGCTTTTACCGCAGGGAACAGAGGGCTCCTGAGCTGGTGGAGACCTGAAGACTTCGCTGTTTCTTGTTCACATCTCCAAGTTGTTCAATTACCTCAGACTCAATCATACAGTTTTTGGCAAGCCTCTGTCATTGATTACTGGCCAATAGTTGTCAGACCAATCAGCTAATTGTACCAACCAAACACCCAACTCTACACAGCCTCTCAGCCCCAGACCATCTGGAAAAACACTTGAACCACAACTCAAAGAAGCAGCCGTGAAAATGGTGGTTCCAAGTGTCAGATCACTTACATTCAATACATGTTGTAATCCTTCACCAATCCTTCGATTTAAAAAAAAGTGTTTTCCTCATTTCAGTCCACAATTAAAGATGCAGAAAAATTAAATGTCACAGCCATTACAAGTGCTCACGAAAAACCAGTGAATGGAAAGGGCTCAAATACTAAACTGTGATGTGATAGAATGTTACAATACTGAGGGCCTTATATTGACTTACTGATTATCAACTTTCAATAGAAACCTGTTACCTAGCTTCTTTTGGGCGAAACGATACCTTGCTTTAAGCATAATATCTCCAAAGGTTTGGATAGCTAACCATTTTATGCCTTTCTACCACTATCGTGACATCAGCAAGTGGGCCAACCCACTCTGGCAAATCTAACATTGGTACTAAGGTAGAGTGCATTCCAATTTGCATCTTAACTTTGGATGTAAATAACAATCAATGAAAGGTTCTGACATGGAGACAAAATCTGTCGTATAGAAAAGTTGCAATCTTGTGTGCATTAGTTGTGATCAGACTATAAATACATCTACATGTGTGCAGAGAGCAGGATAAGAAGCAAAAGTGTATAATAGATATGAGGATATCATAGGCTTTGCCTACTTTAAATAGACTAAAGGGACAGAATGCAGTCATACTGGATTAAATATTGACATCTACATATACTATAACAACATTCTTAATTGTGTGTTAAAGCAGGGAAGGCAGGACAAAATTTCCTAGGGTGGAGTATTTCAAGACTAGGGGGCATATTTTTAAGGTGAGAGGAGAAAGATTTAAATAGACATGAGGGGCTTTTCTTTAAAAAAAAAAGAGTAGTTCACGTGTGAAATGAACTTCCAGAGGAAGTGGTGGACGCAGGTGCAGTTACAATGTTTAAAAGACATTTGGATAAGTACATGGATAGGAAAGGTTTGGAGGGATTTGGGCCAAGCACAGGGAAATGGGGCTATATTAGTTTGGGATTCTGATCAGCATTGACTGATTGGGCCAAAGGGACTGTTTCTATGCTGTATGACTCTATAAAAGAGCGTATGATCCTGTAATAGAATGAACACCCCAAAGATTACTGTCAACAGCAGGAAAACACTTTAGATTGGGCAAAATAAAAAGTGAGATACATTTACGATGGATGCATTTGTGGAGAAAAAAAACGCTCAGCTGATGACAAAGAAGACAACTGCTCAAGTAAGGAAGTCTCAGTCAACAAACAATTACCATTTATCCATTTGCTTGGCTGTGGAGAAAAAACAGAAATCAATTAGCAAACATATCAGACATAGATGAAAAGATATCTACATTTTAATAGAAATGCAAATGAATCACATGATTTCACGGTCAAGTCTTTTCACGTGTTCAAACCATAACCACGGACGCAGAGGTGAAAGACCTTCCAATAAGCCATAACAAATTGGTTTAAAATACTTGGTGTGTCAGGTTTCAAAATTTTTAGTGTGTAATGTGGCAAACAGAATTGAGAGTGATTCTCTGCCCTATGAAAAACCAGTACCTGGATCATACACTGTGTAAAATCAACTGAGCACACTGCAAATTCTGAGCCATACAGATAATTTACTTGCAACTATATATTGCCACATAAGGAAAATCAAAGATTGTGATGTGTAGAAATATTGAGAGTACTGAATTCCATCATTTTTAAATGTACAGAAAGCAATGCAACACTTTATATCTAGAAACAGCTTTCACCTCATTGAAACGTTCCATTTACTGAAATGGAATTCCAAAATACAACATCTATTAAAACATTAATATAATATGTCCATATTAACAAAAAGATGTAATTAGACTTTACCTTACCACCAGACACCTTTTTGCCTGAAATAGGTAAAGATATCTTTTAGCAATGACAGAGGAGTAGATTAGGCACAGAGCTAAAACTAATTTACAGAATTATTGCTGGCTAAATGACAATAACACTAAAGTTATTTATCATGTTTAAAATGATTTTTCAGAAAATGGCTTGGGATATACTACCTCCAAGGGGTCAGTTAGCAGAGTTGTTTAGATGGCTAGCTTGTGATGCAGACTGATGCTAACAGCGCAAGTTCAAATCTCATACTGGTCTGAGGTGAACATGAAGGTCCCACCTTGTCTACCTAGACCCTTACCTGAGGTGTACTGCCCACCAGTTGTCTCTCTCCAACAAGACAGTAACCCATAGGATAACAAGAACTTGACCTTCACTAAGTTTCCAGTTGCATTTCAGATTTGGAAATATAGTTCAACAAGAGAGAGCTAACTGTGACTCTGGAAAGCAATAACATTACTGTGGACACTTCTGCTATGTCCTCTAGAGAGAATTCAAGTCGTCACTGGCATCTCAGAGACTGCTCACTCTTCCTGTGGAAAACGCAAGCTCTTGTCTCACCAAAGCACCTTCCAAACCCACAACCACTTCCATCTAGAAGGACAAGGGCAACAGGTACATGAGAGCACCTCCACCTGCCATTCCTTCAGTGTCGCTGGGTCAAATTCCTGGAATTCCCTCTCTAAAGCCATTGTGAGTTCACCTACGATTTGTGTACTACAGCAGTACAAATGGGGAGCTCACTACCACCTTCTCAAGGGCAACTAGGAATGGGTAATAAATGCTGGCCAGCAGCAAATCCCATGTCCCAGAAGAGAAAAAGCATTAAGCAAGTGGACTAGAAATTACTGGCAGCTTTTTTTTTGATACATACAGAATATTTGCTGTACCCCAACATGCCAATAATGTGGTATCTAAAATGCTGTGAAGAGTTTTTGGCCAGTCATTTATATCATGGATCAAGTGCCAATAAATGTCCTCATGGTCTTTTAGGTGCATTGTAGTTAGTTTGCCCTTAAAGTGTGAAAATAAAGGAAGATTGGCCTTTACACCAAACTTTTCGTGCACTCAGGATATTTCAAAGAGTTTTGCAGCCAATCTTGCAAAGCGGAATCAAGACTGGAATGTAGAAAATGCAGCAATTAACTTGTGCACAGAATGTTGCCACAAACAGAAAAGTGATAACAACAAAATAAACTGTTTTAAAGATTTTGGTTGGGAATAATGAAGGCAAGACCATCAATGACCACCATTATTTGGGGCAATTCAGAAAACAGGTTTTTAGATATGTACGTATACTGTTCATTGCAAACATCCAGAAGCTGCTGTCAGACATAGCCTGCTCCTTCATACAGTTTGTCGCTGCAATCTTCACCAACTAGCTTGAAAAAAAGGATGCCAGTGAACTTGTGAGGTATTGTACTAACTCAACAGGTCCGTGTCAAAAATGGGTGAAAAAGTTAGCACTGCTGTGTTTGGAGTTTAAAACATTTTTCCCCAGAATCTCTCTTTTGTCTCTTTCCTTAATCCCTTCTGCACTTCCCAATTTTTATAGAGCTTTCTATACATTAAGAATTTGTACTTGTGTCATTTTCCTTGTCGGTTTGGACTTGGAATGCCTCAATGAGGTTCTCCAATCCGATCATGTGAAAACTCCAGTCATCTCTATCTGTTGAGACATAATCTAAACCCTCTGCTTCCATTGAAATATCACCCTGAAATAGACATGAAACTGGATAATAACTGCGCTGTAAAGTCCACAGAAACTCTGTGGCCAGCTCGAAGGAAGGTGAACAGTGCACATCATTTCTTTAGTGTAGACAGTTAAAATCTGCGCCTTATTTTGTCAAAAATCACAAGACTAGAGAAAGGTTTAACAGAAATAAAAAGAGAAAACATGGTGCGGAGCTGGATGAACACAGCAGGTCAAGCAGCATCAGAGGAGCAGGAAGGCTGACGTTTCAGGCCTAGACCCTGCTTCAGAAATTACATTTCTGAAAAAGGGTCTAGGCCGAAACGTCAGCTTTCCTGCTCCTCTGATGCTGCTTGGCCTGCTGTGTTCATCCAGCTCCACACCATGTTATCTCAGATTCTCCAGCATCTGCAGTTCCCACTGTCTTTAAAGGTTTAGCAGAAGTCTAAATTTTACAACTAGCACTTTGCAATGGCTTATTAACTGATAAGAGACAGTTCAGAGCAACGGTTAATTCCTTACCAGACGTATCTAAGTCATTTTGTTTGAAACCAAACTGGCCAATATTAGAAAGAATAAAGTTGCCATCATTCCTTTTCAGCGTAAAGCAGTATAAAGTTTCTTTTGACTTACATCGAGGGAGTTTCTTTTTCTTGCACAAAATAATTGCAACAATTACTACAAGTACTAGTGTAATCGGTATCACCACAGCAGCAACAGGGACTGACTGGCCACCTGTAAAACAGACAAATGTAAATGGTTACAATGATTTGAAGGGGGCAGCCACTTGTACCAAGAAGTCACAAAACAGGAGAATCTGTTTCCTTATGGACAATACATGTTGTAGAGGAGCCACACTAGTCAGTGGGACAGCACAGTGGCTCAGTGGTTAGCACCGCAGCTTCACGTCACCAGGGAACCTCAAGTGACTGTCTGTATGGAGTTTGTACATTCTCCCCGTGTCTGTGTGGATTTCTTCCAGGTGCTCTAGTTTCCTCTAAAGATGTGCAGTTTAGGTGGATTAGCCAGGCTAAATTGCCCATAGTGAGCAGGCTAGGTGGATTTGCCAGGCGAAATACAAAGACAGGCTAGGGGTTGGGCCTAGGAGGGATGCTCCTCAGAAGGTTGGTGTGAACTTGATGGGCCAGATGGCCTGCTTCCACACTGTAGGGATTCTACGGTTAGATTGCATTGCATAAACATTATATATTTCTTAACTTTGTCAGGTCATTGCAATTTTGTAACATTGCATCAAGCTGACTGTTTGCCAGTTTAGTGCCTACTACTGCTTCTTCTTTTTGTTTGTTAAATCAGTCCTATGTACAACATGAAAAAGAAAAGAGAATAAAAAGACATGTACCTTTCTTTCTGCAGACTGTGTTCTGTGTTTCTGTACAGGGTTGCTCGACCTCTTCAGTTTCTGCATCGCACCTTTGGTGGGAAATGAAAGATATGAGGAAACAGCTGATTTTAGAAAACAGGAATATATACTACTGGAACGAATGAGCTGGTCATTTCTGAAACTTCAAAAGGCTTTCTCCTTCCTTCCTGGATGCTGCTAGAATCGCTAAATTCAGGTTTCCACCGTCATCCACTATTTCACTTTACCTATTTGAGTAAATTGCTTAAGAGAACCTTCATTAACTGGTTAGTCATCAAAACCTGTGCGCTTTCCGGATATGAGCAGCCAGCTGGTGAAATAATGGGCTGCTTTAAGCTGAAGCTTGAACCCACTGAGTTGGGTTGCAATTGTCAAAACCCTTTGGACTCCAGGTACCTAAACAATCAACCACAGAGTCTATATGTTAGTCAGGCACAGTCCAGGCATATACTCTTCTGCTCAGTGTTTTATTCCAGCTCAAACATCTGCTCCCCATAAACACACACAATTCTCCCACAATTAGTAAAGTCATTATAGTCTGATAGGGCTGAGTGAGATGATGTATGGGGAGTTTAACCTGAGGCTCTCAGGCAGGAAGTGAGGTTGAGAAGACAGGATTTTCATGGTGACCTCAGCCTGTAGAGAACTGATGCTGTTGGCATTATTCTGCACCACAAACCAGCCATCCAGCCAACTCCCAATTATCCCTGAATGAACATATCACCATCGCCTGTTCTCCAGTTGAATTTGGTTTCAGACATTCCCCCAGACCCTATTGATGATGCCACTGAAGGCTCAATGACATGCACTATTCCCCCAGTGCAAGGTTCCTCATGGGGAGGACAATTTCAGAAAAAGATCTCAACAGCGCTGTCACATTCTGAACAGTGTCATCGAAAATCACTCAGACGATGGTGCAAATTCAGTTAGTCACAATGCCAAAACTCAACATTGTCTTCTATTTCTTCAAGAATTCATTACTCTTAATATGTTTAAAAAGATTATAAAATGTAGCTATACAATCTGCATGAGATACTGACAGCTCTGAGCATCACTTCATTGAAGTGTTTGACTATGTAAAAGAACAGAAAAATGGTACCAATGGTGTGACATTCTCCTGAGTCAAAAGGTTGAGTGTTCAATTGACCATTCCAGAGGTTTGACCACTGGATCCAGTTGATATCCCACTGCATTGCTGAGCAAGAGCTGCACCATCTGAGCTGTCATCTGTTGAACGAGACATTAAAACAAAGGTCCAGCCTATCCACTGAGCTGTAGTCAATGAATTGCTTCAGATTGCCTGTGAAGTGCTTTTGAATATGCTGAGATTTGGAAAGGCAACAGAAAAGGTCTATATACAACGCCCTGAGTTTAACACAGTACGGTAATGTCACCGAATCCAGAAGAGCAGGGTGATGCCACTGGACGTGGATTCCAATTCCAAAATAGTAGCTGACGGATATTTAAAAATTCAACAGATCTACACTGGTGACCACGACAACCATTACTGCTTGTTTTAACAACCCAAGTGACTCACTAATGTCACTAAAATAAAGGAAATCTGCTGTCCTTACAGTCTGGCCTACATATAATTCCAATTGCCTCCTAAATGGTTCTCTGAAGTAACTAAACAAGCAACTCAGTTCTGAGAAAGGGTCACCAAACCTGAAACATGAACACTGATTTTTTTCTTCACAGATGCTGCCAGATCTGCTGAGCATTTCCAACAACTTCTGTTTTTGTTCATGATTTACAGCATCCGCAGTTCTTTCGGCTTCTGTTTAACTCTGTTCAAGGAATGGACAATAAATACTGACTTTGCCAGGTTCCATGAAAGAAGAAAATAAAACTAAGTTCTTTCCTTTAAAAATACATAAGAGTTACCAAAGTGAGTTAGTCACAAGACCTGCCTCGATTACGTAATCAATAATTGAAGCTTTCTAGTTTACCCAGTTGATCCCATGCTTCTCTACAGATGTATGTATAAAAATGAGAGAATTACGTGCTAGTGAGTCACACAAATCAGCTTACACTGGGTGTGTGCAATGCCATCTATAGATCTTGATCGAGAATTGCATGCTGAAAATCAAATGACTTCAATCATAGAATCCCTACAGTGTGGAAATAGGCCCTTCAGCCCAACAAGTCCACACAGACCCACCCCCTAATCTACACATCCCTGGACACTATGGGAAATTTAGCATGGCCAATCCACCTAACCTGCACATCTTTCTGAAGAAGGTTCTAGGCCCGAAACATCAGCCTTCCTGCTCCACTGATGCTGCCTGGCCTGCTGTGTTCATCCAGCTCTACAATTCGTTATCTCAGATTCGACAGCATCTGCAGTTCCTACTGTCTCTGCACATCTTTGGATTGTGGGAGGAAACCGGAGCACCCAGAGGAAACCCACGCAGACACAGGGGGAACGCGCAAACCCCACGCTGACAGTCGCCCGAAGCTGGACTCAAACCCGGGTCCTTGGTGCTGTAAGGCTGCAGTGCAAACCACTGAGCCACCATGCCGATTTATTGCCTTACACAGACAGTTACACTTTATACAGGGCAACTTTCATGTCCTGAAGATTCCTCATTGAGCTTAACAGCCAACTATGTAATTACTTCTGATGTTCAGTAAGCACCCACAACAGTCGACAGCCATACTCCAGATAACCAAATACAGCATTAGCAATTGTCCAGCAATAATTGATGATTTAATCTGTTTCTAAAATTGTTAATGCAAGTTTAAACTCCCTTGGTCCTCTTCACAAAAAGCAACTCGCAATGTTTTACATCCAGCATACATCAGACAGCAACTTGCATTTAACATAATAAACTGTTTCAAGCATTGTATTAGCAAGCAAAATTAAGCATCAAATTATATAATGAGCTATTTGCACACGTGATTGGTCAGAGTTCAGGTTGGAAGGAACAATCTAAGGGATGAAAGAACTAGTGAAGAGGAGACAGTATGAATTTCTGATGCTGGAGTCAGAGATAACACAGTGTGGAACTGGATGAACACAGCAGGCCAGGCAGCATCAGAGGAGCAGGAAAGCTGACGTTTCAGGTCAGGACCCTTCTTCAGAAATGAAGAGGAGATGTTTATTAAGGAAATTCCAGAAATTACTGCCTACACAATAAACATTGTCACTAGTGGTGAACCATTGCAAATTGGAGACACACAAAAGACCTTAATTTTTTTCTGTTATTTCAAAATATAGCAATCCTTCACTAAAACACCAGAATGCATGCTCAAATTCTGAAACAGGACTTGATACTGCAAACATCTCAGCCAAGAGGCAGGAGTACTCTCACTGGAACCAAATGGATTGACACTGACGTGCCTTTTTTGATCTAATACCTGACATGCAAATAAAATCAGAGTTTATCATTTTTCTTACTTACTGTGCACACTTGTAGCATTGGTGTTCATCCGTTAAGCTGAAGAAATTTTCCAAGCAAGTGCATATTGTGTCGTGAGTTGTAGTACAATTGGTTTTCATTTTCTTACCTGAAGGGAGTGAAACAGATTTCAGCCTTCATCCAGTCGATGGACCACACAGACTGAGGCCAACATATGGCCTATATTTTGAGAGTCAGCAGTGAAGCAAGAACGCTACCAGAGACCTCGCAGAGAACTGTTCACATGGATCTAGTGATCTCTGTTTGGAGAATTCACTTCTTTCTCAGCAACAGCCAAATCAGGCACCAAATCAGGAGAATGAATTGGTAGCACTGCAACAGCACCATTCACACAGCAAGCAAGAAGTTGAAGGCACTTCAGAGAGTAAAATATAAATGTCACTGTATTAAGATAGAGGCTATCAGATAGATAAATAGATCTTTAAAAAAGGACAAACTAAAGTTTTAAAAATATGTGTACAAATTTATAATAATACAAAAAAAGTAAATAACATTTTTCAGGGCCAGTAAAGATGTTTCACAGTGATTGTCAGGTTAGCTTGTGGTTATAAACTTAGTTACATCTCATTTAATTGATGAAACTCTTCCAGAGTTTTTACTGCATTAGTGAATGATCTTGTCAATCCTTGACTGTGGTGGAGATGTCAGAATGCTTGTCATTGCTTTCATCTTCAGTGGTAATGGAAACACTGATAATCCCATCATCATTACCACTGCAAACTGCACACCAGTGCATCAATTCTCTGCTTGAACATTTGGTCCAAGAGTTTTGGACGAAATATTGGGAGACTGCCAAAGCACATATTATTAAAGGAAGTAATTGCGATGGTTCACTGTTCAGAAGAACTCTTGCAGGGTCAAAGGTGTTTTATTAAAAGCAAAAGACTTTTGATTCTTGGCACAATTAACTCAAAGACATTCCACCACACTTCACTGTAGGTGTATGTGCAACAGACACTATCCCAGAAACTGTAAGAGGATTAATTGTGTCTTGAGGAACCCACTGTTCTATATATTTGATGAGGGCTAGTACCCCTCAAGCTATATATCCACATGCCTCTCTAAAAGAATGAGACACCTACGACCCCATATGGACAATGGCCAATTACCCAACTTTTGAAGGAGGGTCACTGGACTCGAAATATTAACTCAGCTTTCTCTCCACAGATACTTCCATACCTGCTGAGTTTCTACAATAATTTTGTAATGAAAATATTGGAGTGTTGGCTTGGTAACTAAAAGTTAGATGTGGGAATTCGGGTTAAATAAACTAAACTGCGGTCTCATTTGAACAATTTTTTAAAAATGATCCATAATCGATCTTACTTATTAGTCAATATCTTTGAATGTACATTTCAGGTGTATTTTGAAATTTTCAAAGTCCCTGAGATTGTGCTGTGGAACATCTCCACAAAAATGTTCAGTACTCCTTTATAGGAAGTGCTAACCCATTTAAAATAAACACAGTACACATACACACAAGCAGTGGTAACCCACAGTAATTCGTTCAGTGACACTAACTGGCACAAGCAAAACCTTCTGGGGGATTAGGAACAAGAGTCAAAAATCATTATTCTTTTCAGTGCTTATCTTGAGATTTCCTTGAAGATTACCTTTTGGTCAAAAGCATTCTCCTCTTGAGAGAGGGTCAAAAGGAAGCATGGCCCTCTTGTTGCTTCCTGTTGCATCCCTCACTGCTCTTGCAACTCCCTCCTTCTCACCACTTCCCAACTGCAGCCTTTTTCTTCTCCCTACATCCATCTCTTAGCCACCTTCTCCCAAGTGTGCTGCTGCCACCTTCTCCCTCTTTTCCCTGGCCGAGGCCCTCAGCCGTCGAAATTCCCGGACGGAGGGTAAGGAGAGTGTGGGGGAACCTTTCAGAAAATCAGTGGTTAGTGCCAGGAGACGAGCCTCGAGGACCTGAAAGTGGCGCCACCAAAATGTTAAGTGATCTAATGATCTCACACAGGTTGTCAAGGTCAGTGCATTTTATATTAATTTCCTGATTCCACCAAATGTATTACAAGGCTTACTTACTGCTCACTACACAATATTTCAATCACTCGCTTACCAATAACCTCGGTTCCAACCTCAATATCTCAGTTAGTGCACACTGTCAGCGATTCAGCCACGATAGTCACACTTATTGACACACTTCCTACAGGAAGAGAATTACACCAGAAAAGTTGAGAGGTACACCTACATGGCCTTAAGCCAATGGGAGGCCACTTCCGAGGATATGGCACCAACAGGTCTGAATCCATAGAAGAATACAGAAGGCAATTACTAATCCTCCTCAATACCCTAATTCCTTTACATTTGCAAGCTTTATCCACCCTTTCAGCACAGTCCAACGACTGTACTGTTTGCCTTTCAGAAACTCCATAACTTAAAACTCTACTTGCACAGGCAGCAGTTGAAAAGCATCAATAATGATGATGAAAATAACACTGGCACCAGATTTAACAAATGCAACCATCAGCTTGGAAGTTGGCACCGTGTTTAAATTAAAGGGTGGCCACAGAGGCAGGAGCTGCATTTAGTGAGACACAGCGACGTTAGGTCACATGGAACAGGAGCCTGGGACTGTAAGGTGTTAAAGTAAGGTGCCATCTTTTACCATCTTCTACATATGTCCTTTGTTAATAAAGCCCGAGTGCTGATTACCCACAATATCTCACTATGTGCCAACCAGACACAGAATCAGAGGTGGGCAATAAATGCCCTCAGTGATGTCCAGTGACAATGAACCACAAAGTTAGCCCCATGATCTAAACCCAAAAGGTAGGGAACATACTCAAATGAGCTCAGCAGTGGTACAGGGTGGCTAGCAACAGGTTCTGAGACATATCTGTTTGCTTTTTGAGGGAATATACCTTGATTATGCCCAAAACATCTCCATTTCAAAAGTAGATGACTATTTAAAAACCGTTTTGCCTAACTACATTTTGCTCCAAATTATCTGGCCTAGTTTCATTCTTCTCCGTTAAAATCAGCTCTCCCCCAGCTAATTATTCTTAGTCTGGAAGCCCATTTTCTATTGTCATTGTAAGATTTAGGTTGACAATGAGTTCTATCCCCTAAATGTTCTCCCACTGACATTTGAATGGGTGCTGTAGTTATCAGTATGGTACTTGAAGGACGTACAGAAAGGGTCTACTTAAGTTACCTCTATCCTTTCTTCTCCTGTTTCTCTTCTTGATCTTTAGCCACATGCTACATAACTTGCTATCCCCTAAGTAATGGTGAGGTTGTTCAGCAAACTTCCGTAAGTCATGACACACGGTCTGCCAAGTACTATGGGTCTCATGTGACCCTAGTAATGGAGGAGATGTGTGTGTGTGTGCGCGCGCGCACGCGCACGAATGTCTGTGTATTTGTGTCCATTCATTTCTGTATGTGCTTATGTGCCTGTGCACATGCATGAGTCTGTGTGCGTGTATCTGTCTCTACCTCCAGTTCAGACCACAAAAGCCATCAATTTAACTGGGACACCATGACCATCCTAGCGGACACTAACCATAGACACGCACACGAATTTCTAGGGGTCTGCTTCTCCACCCATGATGCAATCAATAAACATGTGGAATTAGATCCTACATACAAACACTTGCAAAAAACAGAAATGGTACAAAACACCTCAACAGACCAGATCATATAAATACTAAGCAGAGTTGAACAACATCACTTCATTGGAGGCAACACTGATGATGTTACCTAGCACAGTGACAAAACATCTGAACTATAACCAGCCAGCTCGGCAAGCAAGTCAACAATCTCATCCACAACCCGAGCTACAAATCTTCACAAGAACCTTAAACTACTATGAAGTTCTGTGTGCTTTCAACATTAGGCTCGCTGAATAAGCAGCAGCATCCTCACGAGCAAGTGGTCTGGCATGCCTCAGCCAACAGTCTGAACTTTATACCAGTTCCATTTTCACAATATTGTTTAGCAACTGCTTCTCAAATTCTACCTTTATGAGTTCCTAAGTAATTTGGTGTTCACTTCCAGTGGAAATTTACAAGCCTCCAGGGTGATGAAATATCAGAGTTGCTCCCACCCTGAGACCTATTCCTTCATTGAAAGCACAGTGGGAAGCAGAAACTAAGTCTTGCTCTTGCTCCATTGGTTCTGAAGTACACCAGTAACTCAATCTCTACATACTAGTGGGCATTTGAAGAAGGAATAGGTTGTGGGGTAGCAGCAACCCTGCAAAATTTTCTCACCCCAGATCTTTCAAAGGTTCACCATAAATAATACGCTGAGCCAGCTTCGAAACCCTTAGTTTCAAAAGTACAAGGCCCAGGCTGCAGTTGTCAATTGATTGCTAGGATTTTACAGTAGAAATAATGGTAAGGAAATACTGTTCACTCTTATTGAAAAGTAAATTGGACAAATTCCAGCAACTTCACCACACGCACAGCCAAATACAGAAACCAGAAAACACTTGTCCAAATTTCCTGCTACTCCCAAAGCTTTGCCGCAGTAGGGACTCAGAATTTTAAGTATACAAAAGGGTATGAAATTGTAAGAAGTACTTACTAAATGCCCACCAACCTCATCTAAAATATTAAGACATACTCATTCTTGTGGAAATAAATTTTCCACGCATTTAGCCGACCAAACAACCTCTCTGCATCTGAAAAGTATCTTCTTTAAAATATGGAGTCTCACTCTTTCAGGCTTTAACTGCAATAGAATTTTTTAAACTTTGCTTTTACTTTCTCTTTCCATCTCTTTAATCCCTCATGCTCAATCTTTCCAATGCTCTCTTTATTTCACTTTCTATAGACTATTAGGCATTTTCTTTCATAGTCGAATTGCTACTCCCTGGTTTAGGCTTTGTGCTAGAACAAAGAACAAAGAACAAAGAAAATTACAGCACAGGAACAGGTCCTTCAGCCCTCCAAGCCTGCACCAACATGCTGCCCGTCACAACTAAACCCCCCCCCCCCCCCCCCTCGCCTTCCAGGGACCATATCCCTCTATTCCCATTCTATTCATATATTTGTCAAGAAACCCATTAAAAGTCACTAAAGTATCAGCTTCCACCACCTACTTATGATAATTCTACCAGTTGATTGTTTCAGGCAATACGCAGCTTCGAATTCTATTCATACAAGTCCCAGATCTGCTATAGTGGCCATTGCACTAAAAGGTTTCTCTCATCACCTGAAGATCTAATGTAAACCTCAAATTGAAGGGCATGTTAACTACAATGCACAACTGTTGCTGTTTGTTCATCATAGGCTGCACAATCCAACTCCAGGCCATAACTGTTCAGGCTTTAATTTTAATAAATTGACATATGGCCATAAAACAATTCACTATTCCCTCAATATCTTGAGTACACTCAAGAAATGGATGAAACTTCTCAGAGCAGAGAAGATAAGGGCGAGATCTAGTAGACATGCTCAAAAACTACAAAAGCTATTTGGGAAGAATAAATAATGAGAAACTGTTTCCACCAGTAAGAATTCAAAGGCGTAACCAATTAGTAAAAGATCTATAAAGGAAGATGAAGATTTGATTTGATTGCCATAAGCTGTTGTGATTTGGAATATGCTACTTGATAGGGTGGTGAAGGCAGATTCAAAGGATGTTACAGGTCGGAAGTTATTTCAATGAGAAATTCCAGAGCGGAAATTGCCCTTTGAGGTGAGGAAGAAAACAACATAACTGTATTAAATATTGGTCAACTAGAAACGGGCTACAAATGTCAGACTTGAAAGCCATTCTGCATCGCAAAGGATGTTTCTTTTTAATTTGGCAGCACAAGCCAAAAAGGCCAAATGAACTTCCGTGCTGTGTGGATCTGGTTGTGTTTTACTGGAATACATTAAGTATTTGGTATACATAGTCTGGAGCAGTTAGTGAACAGTTTCCAGAAGTAGCTTTCTTAAAAAAAAATATACTTACCATCATGCTCTTGGCATTGCGTACATCGCTTACATTTATCCAAGAGATTTTCAGCATCTGTAAATTCACCGTCTTTACACTGCTCACAATTGCAAGAGCAGCTTAACAGATAAGTACCTAAGAGCGAAAATGTGAATGTAAGGACTAGACCAAAATGCAGCATCTAACCAATAATAGAGAAAGGATTTTAAAAGATAGTGCAGTTCAAACCATTTCGAATATATCAAAATACCTAACACTTCAAGAGAATTGAGCCAATTATTGGCGGTAGATTTGAGCTTAATTTGGCTGTGATTACAAAAATAAATCATCCAACTTGCACCTTTCATAGACTATCATATACTGAAATCCCTATGCATGCGTCTATTTTCATCTCCAGAGTGAACTAATCCAATCAGTAAGCTTCACACAAGCAGTCAGAGAGAGCACAACTGATTGAGTGTTTCTAGGATTGTGGACCATAACAGGAATTCAATGCAGAGGTGAACCGATGTTTTCTGCACTTTTTTTTGGTTTATAGTGTATAAGGTATTTTTAAGAGGATAAATTGAGGCCCAGGATTAGGGACAGAAGAGAATGACATCACAGGGAAAACTATAAATTAACTATTTGGTAATGGTCACTAATCTGAATGCCTATTATAAATTGTTTTCAGATTACAAGAAAATAGGAAAAATGTTTCACAGACTAAAAATCTAAAAGACCAGTAAGAAATTTTTAAAAATCAAATTAACAGCTAAGTAAATAAAATAAAGGTGCTGGGCTGGGCAATTTGTTGTACCTGTATGATATGGGAGCTGGTGGACACCATTGTGGTTCACGGTGACCACATCTGTACTAAATGTTGGTTGGTTGAGGAACTCTGAAAGAGGATTGATTAGATGGAGTCTGAACTACACTGCAACACATCAGGGATGGGGGATAATTAACCCAGACACTGTGTTTCAGGAGGCATTCACACCTTTGGGATTAACTCTCTCGAATTTGGTCTGTGAACAGGAACAAGAGGGTGACTACAAGCAAGGTAGGTAGAGAGATTCAGGAAGTACTGTTAACGCAGTGCCAGCCCTTGAGCGCGTCTAACACGTTTGAGTTCTTGTTCCCTGTATGGATGGGAACCGGGGCTGTAGAGAGGACCAGCAAACTGACCGCAGCACCATGGTACAGGGAGCCATTCAACAGGGGGGAGGAAGGAGAATTGTAGTTGGGATCTGGTATCATAGTCAGGTGAATAAACAGGATTGTGCGTCCTCAAGGCTGCATTGTCTGCCTAGTGCTCAGGTTCAGGATGTCTCGTCTGCGCTGCAGAGGTACTTGGATTGGGAAGGGAAAGAGCCTATTGATGTGGTCCACATAGGTACAAATGTTACAAGGGGAGGAATGAGGTTCTGCTGTGGGAATATCAGCAGTTGGGGGTTAAATTAAAATACAGAACCAGAAAGGTCATAACCTCCATTTTACTACCTGAGCCTCAAGCTAATTGGCACAAAGTCACTAAGGTTAAAGAGGTAAATTAATGGCTGAAAGATTTGTTTGGGAGAAACCAGTTCCAATTCATGGGGCATTGGCATAAGTATTAGGAAAGGAAGGCGTTATTCCAATGGGATGGACTCCACATGAATCATACTGGGTCCAGAGTCCTGGTGAACCAGGACTACAAAGAGGTTTAGTGATGATCCCAGAACAAATTACATGGAAAATTAGAAAGTCTAACTTAAAGGAGAAAACAAGCTTGCAGGTTAGTGATTAGGTTGACTGTTACAAGAAAAGAAAAAGGGAGAAACTGTGGGAACATCATATCACACCCAGGAATTGGACAAGAGGAGGAACATTTGTTCAGAGAGCATGTTTCATGGCTTTGTATCTGAATGCACAAAAGGCATTTGGAACAATATTAATGACTTAACAGCGCAAATAGAGACTAATGGTTATGATCCGGTTGCAATTACTGAGACTTGTTTGCAGGGAGCAGGTTTGGGAAGTGAATATCCAAGGGTACTCAGTGTTTCAAAAGGACAGTAAGGAAGGAAAAGGAGGTAGTGTAACTTTGTTAGCAAAGGATGGGATCAGTGCTATAGTAAGAAATGATATCAAAACTGGGGTGGCTCAGTGGTTAGCACAGCTGCCTCACAGTCCCAAGGACCCAGGTTCAATTTCAGTCCCAGGTCTGTGTGGAATTTGTATATTCTTCCCATTTCTGTGTGGGTTTCCTCCCACAGTCCAAAGATGTGCAGATGAGGTGGATTGGCCATGCTAAATTGCCCCTAGTGTCTAGGGTGGGAATTGCAGGGATAGGGTAAGGGTGGGTCTGGGTCTTTTTTTGCTCTTTGGAGGGTTGAAGAAGACTCAATGGGCTGAAATGCCTGCTTACACACTGAAGCAATTCTGTGACTCTATCAAGATGTAGAATCAGCCTGGGTAGAAATAAGAAATAGTAAAGGAAAAGAAGTCCCTAACAGGAGTAACCTATATGTCTCAAAATAGTAGGTCGACAGTGAGCATACGGTAAGCTCCCAGGAAATACTGGGAGCGTAGAGGAAAGGCATAACAATAATCATGGCTGGATTAATCAGATTGGCAAAGGCAGCTTCGAAGAAAAATTCACTGAATGCATTAGGGATTGGTTTTTCGAGTAATATGCTGTGGAGTCAAACAGGCAATTCTGAATGTGGTATTATGTATTGAGGTGGAATTAATTAACGGAGCCATTCAAGAGACAGGAGGAAGGAGAAATGCAGTTGTAATCAGGTGGAAAATGTTCAGCTAGGGAAGAATGATCATAGCATGCTAGAATTTTAAACTCAGTTCAAGGATAAGCAAAAGAAGTCCCACACCAGCATTATGGGTTTAAACTAATGTTATTATACAGGTAAGGAAACACATCTGGCCTCAATGCGCTGGACAGAAAGATTAAAAGGTAGGATAGTTGATGAGCAGTGACAATTTTTTTTTTAGGAGATATTCAATCTCTCCCAACTAAAATATATTTCCGGAAGGAAGACCCTAAGGGGATTAAAAATAAAATCCATGGCTAAGCAAGGAAGTTATAGATAACATAAGAACAAAAACTAAGTCACACCATAACTGCAAAGGTAAGTGACAAGCTGGAGGACTGGCAAAATTAACGATCAACATAGGTTACTAAAATAATAAGAGCAATGGCAAATTATGAAACAAAACTAGCACGAACTATAAAAACCTTTAATAAAAACTTCTGCAAATATATAAAAGGGAAGTGTAATTAAAGTCAATGTTGGCCCTGTGGAACATGAGACTGAGGAGTTAGTAGTGGGGACACTGAAATAGCAGAGTCACTAAATCAGTATATAGCTTCAGTATTCAAGGTAATGGCACTGAATTACCTATTACTATTGGGATGGTACTAGAGATTATAACAAGGGACGAATTAAGGACAATCATCATCACCAGAAAAAAAGTACTAAGCAAACTATTGGGGCTGAAGGCAGAAAATCCCCAGGCCTTGATGACCGATATCTTTGGGGTATTAAAGGAAATTGCAGCAGAGATAGCGGATCCATTGGTTATAATATTCCAAATTCCCTGGAAGCGAGAAAAGGTTTCAGTGGATTGAAAAATGCTACTTTTGCATTATTCAAAAAGGAAGGGAGGGATGCAGAGGTAGGAAACTATAGTCCAGATAGAACATAGAACATAGAACATTACAGCACAGTACAGGCCCTTCGGCCCTCAATGTTGTGCCGACCTGTGAAACCAATCTGAAGCCCATCTAACCTACACTACTCCATTATCATCCGTATGCTTATCCAATGACCATTTAAACATCCTTAAAGTTGGGAAACTCTACTCCATGGAAAGGGTCCCTTAGAAACACATGTCCAGCAGAACACTCAGGCTTACTCTCCACTGCACAAGCTATCAGCACCCAGCAGCTAGAACAAGGTGGGGAGGGGGCTTGAGGCACCTCACCCTCCCTCCAGTTGCCCCTCAGAGCCAGGATGATGCCATCCTGCACCCACAGGGAGCATGAGTGTCAGCTGGGCACCCCTGAAGTTTCACTTCAGGATCACCCCAGAGATGTTCAGCCTTTCCCCCTCCCCTCACTCTGCCTCCAGAAGGTTTAGGCTAAGGGAGGTCCTGGGTCTGTGCAGGAAACTCTCAGCAGTCTGTGCCTCCATAGGATTCCCCCACACAGCAATCTGATCATCAGTCTGCCTCCAACTCCACTGGGCACATCAGGGACATAGTGGCAAAAAATGAAAATGTTTTGAGGGAACATAATAGGAAGAGTTATCAATACAGTCTGCACTTACATAAAAGCCCAGCACATCAGTGCAAAAGGTAAAGCTGAAGCTTTCACAGCAATCTTCAGGCAGATGTGCCGAATGGATGATCCATGTCGGGCTCTTCTAGTGGTCCCCAGCAGTACAGGTGCCAGTCGTCAGCCAATTCAATTCACTCCATCTGATATCAAGAAATGGTTGGAAGCACTAGATACTTTAAAGGCTATGGGCCCTGACAACATTCCAGCAATAGGACTTAAGACTTGTGCTCCACAACTTGCTGCTCCCCTAGCCAATCTGATCCCGTAAAGTTACAACACTGGTGTATCCCTGACAATGTGGAAAATTGCCCACATTGTCAGATAGTTTAACATAGGTCATTGAGAAATGTTAGAATCCATTATTAAGGAAGTAACAAGAGGATAACTAGAAAGTCAAAACACAATCCAACAGAGTCAGCATAATTTTATGAAGGAAAAATCATGTTTGATTTGCTAGAGCTTTTTAAAGATGTAACGAGCAAAGTGTAGATTATAGCATATCTAGACTTCCAGAAAGCCTTTAAAAGAGGCCAAACAAAAGGCTAATACAGAGAGTTAACATGGCATGAGGGTAATACATCTGCTTGGATAGTGGGGAAAAAGAACCGCAGACACTAAAAATCTGATACAAAAACAGAACTTGCTGGAAAATCTCAGCAGGTCTGGCAGCAGCGTGGAGAGAAATCAGAGTTAACGTATCTGGTTCAAGGACCCTTCTTCAGAACAGGTCGGATAGTACTTGGATAGTGGGTTGGCTAATATAGAGTGATGATGTCTTTGTAGGATTATTGCTTGTTAATCTATAGACCCAGGTAATGGTCAGGTGACCTGGGGTTCAAACCTCACCACAGTAGGTAGTGGAATTTGAATTCAATACAAATCTAGAATTAAGCGATGACTGTGAACCATTGTTGAGAAAAACCCATCTGGTACACTAATGCCCTTTAGGGAAGGAATCTGCCATCCTTACCCGGTCCAGTCTGCATGTGCTGCAGGGGCCCACTATGTTGAACCACCTTCACCCCACCCCCCCCAATGGCTTAAATTAAAATGTTTATCTTTGTGTTTAAATTCAATTGCGTCAGACCTTGACTATCGTCTAAGCCGCTAATGTCCCTTCCTTAGATTCTATCATTTTACGCAAACCTCTCCTCTTCTCCCTTCCGCACCTGCTTTGTCCTTCTCAATCATAGCCGTGCCATTACTTCTCAAATATCTCATCTCCTGAAAGGCCCTACCTAAATCCCACATCTTTCAACAAGCCAATGAATCTTTCAGTGTCTTGGTACCATTTTTGTGTGACTGCACTTCAGTGAAAGCATTCCAGTTATGCAGGTTTTTCTTGTTATTAAAAAGGTAGCTCCCAGTTTCCAATATGTGCTGTTTAAAAGCAGTTTGCAGATATGGCTGCAATGCAGTGCAGCATACATATTCAGAGTTAACATTCACTTACCTGGCTTACACTTCTGGCAACTTGATGTCAGAAAATCTGGACAATTATCATTCCTTCGGAAACGTTGTTTCACAGGCCATCTCTGTACAGAACCTGAAATATTGGCATTTGATAAACTACTCTGAACAGCATTCCTTTCCTCAGAGGTAGGCTGACGGGCATCTATTACAATCTGCAAAATGGAGCAACAATGTAGGACATCTATTAAGTTTCCCAAAGAAAATTATTTTACAAAAGAAAAAAAGTAAGATTCTAGCTAAATTATGAAACATAATCCATGTAAGATATTAAAAATTAATGAGCTAAAAACTTCAAGAATGAAATTTAGCATGCAAAAATCTATTCTTATTAGTGAGTAATAGTTATGACAAGACATGGAGGTGATGGTGCAGTGTTGTCATAGGGCTCATAACCAGAGACCCTGGTGATGTTCTGGGTACCCAGGTTCAAATCCCACCAAAACAGCTGATGAACTCAATAAAAATCTGGAATTAAGAGTCTAAACGATGATGCTGAAACCACTGGCCTAAAAACCCAAATGGGTCACCGAAGTTTTTTTTTTAGGGAAGGAACTCTGCTGTTCTTATCTGGTCTGGCCTGTATGTGACAGAAGAACCGCGAGGAAGTCTGAAAAAATAAGAATGCAACCAGATAGACTGGACATCAATGAAGGCATCAGCAAAATCAACCTTGCAGCGTGCCCTTTAGCTGGCGGCTGATCACATCTGAAGGCTTGTGCCAAAGTTGGAAGAGCTGCCTCGTACACCAGACAAGCAACAGTCTAACACAGAATTATTCTAATACCTTAGAAACAGTATCCCAAACAACACCACCACCATTTCTGGTTTTCTCCTGTCCCACCAGAAGGATAGGCTCATCAGACGTGGAAGAACAACAGTGCACAGTCAGGGGAGAGCTGCCCTGCAAATCCTCAACGTTGACTCTGGACCCCACAAAGTCTCATGATATTGAATCAAAGATGTACAAGAAAACCTCCTCCTGATTACTACAATTCTAACCTCCACTCCACCATACTCCACACCTGACGAATCATTCATCATCACTTGGGAACAGCAGTATGGGTAATAAGGGCAGGAACCTTCAACAGCAGTACTACTGATTGAGCTAGTCAACTCCTAAAGGACATAGATGCTAGACGGGATCTGTGGCAGGTGGTGAGGGAGCCAATAAGATGGAAAAACATAACAGAATTCGTAAGAGTGATCACTGCACAGTGCTTGTGAAGTCCCACCTTCAAACTGAGAATAACCTCTATCATACTGTGTGGCACAATCACCTTACTAAATGGGTCAGACTTTGAACAGATCTAGCAACTCAAAACTGGGCATCCATGAGGTACGGTGGGTCATCAGCAATAGCAGAACTGTATTCAATTCATAGAGTCAAAGAGATACACGGCATAGAAACAGACCCTTCGGTCCAACTCGGCCATGCCAACCAGGTATCCTATATAAATCTAGTCCCATTTGCCAGCAATTGGCCCTGATCCCTCTAAACCCTTCCTATTCATGTTCCTCACAATAGGTTGTGTAGTAGGTTGGCTAATGTGAGGAGATGATGTTTTATTTGGATTATTGCCTGTTAATCCAGAAACCCAAATAACATTCAAGTGGCCTAGGGTTCAAATCTCACCACAGCAGATAGTGAAATTAGAATTCGATATAAATCTAGAATTAAGCGATGACTGTGAACCATTGTTGGGAAAAACCCATCTGGTACACTAATGCCCTTTAGGGAAGGAAGCTGCCATCCTTACCTGGTCCAGTCTGCAAGTGCTGCAGAGCCACAATGCGTTGACTTCCTCCCTCAATGGCTTAAATTAAAATGTTTATCTTTGTGTTTAAATTCAACTGCATCAGACCTTGACTATCCTCCAAACCCACTGAGGAGTGTGTCTGCTCTCTTTGAAAAGGCCACCTCATTGCTGATGCCTACTTTCGCTGCTCCTGTCTTGGAAGCAGTGGATGCCAAGCTTAGGATCTGCATAACAAGGTCATTTCTACTGTTAATACAGTGGGGAAGTCAGAAATTATACAGAGCAGGTAATGTATTCAACCCCTGAAAATTCAGCCACTGCTATTCTCACTTTTTCATTACCCAAATAAACCGTACCGTTAGCCTTACGATTAAAATACGACAGCTGAGCAGAATTTGTCATTATTTTAATATTTGTTACCAATTATTAACTTGCAAGAAAAAGTCTTTGCTTCTGTCTACTATTTAACCTGGTGTGTGTGTGTGTGTGTGTGTGGTTTTGTGCTTGATGGATGATCAGAGGAGTGGGTTTGGCCTTTTAACCCATAAAGCTTTTCTAACCATAAATCTCATTACACTAAACTGTCAGTCTTTCACATGATCGGTCGTTAAGGCATCACCCTGTTGATTGCTAGTACAAGAGAAACAACTCTTAATCTTCTGGGAAATGCACTTACATAGAACATAGAACAATACCACACAGTACAGGCCTTTCAGCCCACAATGTTGTGCCGAACTTTTACCCTAATTCTAAGGTCTATCAAACCTCCTCCTCTAGCTTATGCTATCATCCACATGTCTATCTAATACTGTTCTTAAAGAGTTTTCTTTGCAACTTAAGTTTAAAGTGACAAACTGATACATTACAGCATTTATTACTTAATATAGTTATGTATATCACTAAAATTTTCCTTCATATTTTTATTGTTTCAAAAAACATCTTTTGCAGAGTTTATTAGCTTCCGACTAACACTTGGTACAGGAAGCAACAAGCATTCAAATAAACAAGTGTAAATATATAGTATTGTTCCAAATTAGGGAGCAGTAGTGATATTACTGGGCTAGTAGCACACAGGCCCAAACTAACACACCGGAAACAAGTGTTCAAGTCCCTCTGCAGGTGTGGGGGAGGGGTGAAATTTTAATGAGTTAATCAGAATGAAACACTAACCACATTAATAATGGTCATGTAATTACCAGCTTGTTGCAAAAACCCACTTAGATCTGTGCTATCCTTGAGGAGGGGTAATGTACTCCTTACCCCATCTACTCTATGCAAAATTCCAAACCACAACAACATGACTCACACCTGACCCCTGAAATGGCACAAGAAGTGGCACAGTTCTACCAAAGTGCTACAGAAAAAAAATACCATGGATGTGTCTACACCCTGAAGATATCAACAGTGCAAAACACAGTTCACTGCCTCAAATTTATGCAATAAATAGTGGCCATGACAGTGCTGCTCACAATGCAAGAACTTATAAATATTGCATATAAAATGTGGTTCGCCTGTGAGAGGAGGTTGTTCAGAAGAGGTTCACTAGATTGATTCCCGAGATGAGGGTTTTGACTTTTGAAGAGAGAGTTTGAGCAGTTTAATCTTGTGTTTTAGAACATAGAACAGTACAGGCCCTTCAGCCCACAATGTTGTGCTGAACTTTTACCCTAAACCTAAGGTCTATGTAACCTCCACCCCGACCTTATACTATCATCCATATGCCTCTGTGGAGTTTAGATGAATATGAGGATATCTGATTGAGGTATATAAGATATGGAAGGGAATTCAGTGCAGTGGTAGTGTGGGGACAATTTTTTAAAAAGGAAAAGAACTGAAGGGAACTGGCAAAGAAGACATAGCATAGATACTTACAATGTGGTGCTCCTAGAATGAGACTTAGGTTAGTTTTAGGATAAGGGGTAGCAGATCTCAAAAACAGATGAAGAATTTTCTCACAAATGAGCATGACTCTGTGGAAGTCAAGGTCCGAGAGTGTGATGGGCACTGGGACACCGAGTAATTTAAACTGGAGACAGGCAGATTTTTAATTAGTAACGGCTTGAAGGATTATGGAGAGCGGCAGGAAACCAGGTGAGTCCAATATGACATCAGCTATGATTGTGTGGAATGAGAAAACGGGCTTGAGAAGCAGGATTGCCTGCTCCTGCTCTGAATTTTTACGTTCGAAACAAAGCAAAACAAAACAAACACCAAAATTATTTACTAACAGCACTAAAAAAAACAGAAGGAATCAAAAATATATCACTTTTTCCTCTAATGCTGTAGTCATGTGCTCTTTAAAGTGTCAGGAGAGGGGGTTGTGGCCCAACTATGGAACTGGACGATCTGTACACAGAAGAGACGCTTTTTTTTACTTCCTACAGTGTGGTGTGAACTGGCACTTCTTGGGTTGGTGCGGGGGGTTGCTGAATGCAAAAAGTGCAGTCAGTTTTGATTTCCATGAGTGTCGAGTCTGGGTGTTTTACAGGACTCGACAAATCTAAAGCAACATGATAGCTAACGCTCCTCCTGTCCATATGTTAAAGGCGATCCACTTAAGGGAGGTAACAGACAGGCTGCCGGCTGGCAACACAGCTCCTTGTGTAACCCTACAGCCTGGCCGTGCTTTCAAACCTGCACCTTGCTTTCTACCTCTTCGCTGTCACGGTTCGAATTCACTCACCAGGAAAGACAACACCAGCAACATCGGGCACGTTCGCTTCATTTTCTCGCTCGCTGACGCGCAGAGACCGAGCCCCGACTGCTGTTTGCTTCTGCCGCTGTTGCCTGAACAATGAAAGTGAAACAAAATGGGAAACTGCCCTCCCACTGCTCAGAAGAGCTCTTCTTCTGAATCAGCGTTTCCAAACGGGCTTCCTTAATTCACGCAGCGTTTTGTTTTCCTTTTAAACATAATATCATTCGCCAGTGCTTCATGACGTTCTACTTTGTATTAAACCTGTGTTTTTAAATATTTTTTAATAGGTCAAGTTTAACTGTTACAGAATCAGCAAGTTACGAGCAGTTCACGCCCCCTTTCAGAGACCCTGTGGTTCCAGTAATTTTGCAGAACAGCCCAATGACATTCAGCGCCGTGGAGGATCATCTTAAAATTTTCCAAAACACTGAGGAATTCAGACCCACATTCTTCAATGCTTTCTCATAGACCGTTTCACCATCCCAGGCAATTACCCATTTTACTCCCTGTATGATAGGTATATCCCTCGCTCAGATAAGGGAATCCACCTTTCAACTTAGGGCCTACTAAAACAACTTTACACCTGTTCTCGGATCCTGTTGTGATGAAGCCCAACATACCATTCCTATTTTTCCTAGCCAACCTCTGGAGTAGATGGGACATGAACCTGTGCCTTACTGCCCATGGGTAAGTGAATTATCTTCACAGGAGCTGGTATCCCATCACCATGTCACCCCTTATTTACAAATGAACTATCCCTGGCTTTAGAGATAACAAGGCGTAGAGCTGCGCGAACACAGCAGGCTAAGCAGCATCAGAGGAGCAGGAAGGCTTATGTTTTGGGCATTCCTGAAGAAGGGTCTAGGCCCGAAACGTCAGCCTTTCTGCGCCTCTAATGCTGCTTAGCCTGCTGTGTTCATCCAGTTCTACACCTTGTTATCACAGATTCTCCAGCATCTGCAGTTCCTACTGTCACTGACTTTAGTACTGTCTCTTCGGCCAGCCGTCAGTGTCACTATCTCTGACAGTTCCCCTTAATTTTTGTTTATTTTTCCTTTCTAGGCTCTGACCAACCAGTTTAAAGCCAGTCCCCAAACTGAGGAGAGCTGAATTTCCTGTTTTTCTTTCTCTTTTAATTCCTCCACATCACTCGTGACTGTGTGTGTGTATGTGTGTAGTGACTCAGTAAAAAGGTACCATTGTGCAAGAACTTCATATTTCCCACCATCAGGAAAGCCCATGTGGCCATTGAATCATTAACAAGCAAAGCCTGACAAGTGCAAAGCTTACATGAAGAATGTGAAGGAGGAGGGCAGGGATTAAATTAAAATAGGGAAGGTATAAAGCATTCCAACTCTGCATCCACTCCCCACCCCCCGCAGCTCGCTGCAGTTCCCACCTCTCCCTAAAGGCATCAACAGCACTGATGGACACGGCAGGCTCCCTCTCCAATGACACTTGGGCTCGAACGTAACTGAAAAACAGGGGCAGGAAGTCGGCAGCAATGAACCCCCACCCCGGCCCACTGCCTGAAAACCTGTTTATTGCCAGCCTGGCCAGGGTCAGGAGCAGACCCATGAGGAGATCCTCCAATTTGCCCACACCCCTCCACACTGGGAGCCCACAGGTCAGGAGCGTGGGGCTGAAGTGCAATCAAAAACATCATAAAAGGTTTTTCAGATAACATAAAGGGAGTGCAGATGCCAATGATGAATATACACATCGTCCATGGACTCCACTGTGCTGCAAAATAAGCAGTTGTTCTGGGAGTCTGTGAAACACCACTACCTGCAATTGTAAGGGACTGCTGTGTGCAACGTCCTTACACCTCACTTTGTATCTGTCAGTGCGGGCTGCCTGATTAACAGCCCCAATCAAGGAGCTCATATTCTTTGAGGCCCAGCTGGCTGACCTCATTGCAATCACTACATTAGGGACACTAGCACTGCACCACAAGAGGTCCCTCCCCCAACATACCAGTAGCCTTCATAATTATTTGTTGAACCCGCGTGCCACATTTAGTTAGATAAGAACACCCAGGTTCCTTTGGACACTGCACTTCCCAACCTCTCCCCATTTAATAAAATATTCTGCCTTTCTGCACCAATGCGAGTAACCACATTTATTCACATTGTATTCCATCTGCCACATTCTAAACCATTCACTTAACCTGTCAAGGTCCTGTTGAAGCCTCCTCATAACTTGCATTTCCAATCCGATTTATGTTGTCAGCAAATTTGGAAATATCACAATTGATCTCCATTTTCAGATACCTTCCCAGATCCAACAGAGGAGGTGGGTCTTTCAGTTCAGAGGCCACCACGGTACTACAAGAGCCATTGGTCTCCACATTCAAACATTAGGCCACTTTTGGAATACTGTGTTCAGTTCTAGTCTCCCTGCTGTATGAAAGATGTTGTGAAACTCAAAAGGGTTCAATGAAGATTTGCAAGGATGTCGCCAGGGTTGGAGGGTATGAGCCATAGGGAGAGGCTGAATGGGCTGGGGCAATTTTCCCTCGAGCATCGGAGACTGAGTGGTGACCTTATAGAGGTTTATAACATCATGAGGGACATGGACAGGGTGAATAGCCAAGGTCTTTTCGCCAGTGTAGGAGAGTCCAAAACTAGAGGCCATAGTTTTAAGGTGAATGAGGAAACATTTAAAAGGCACCTAAGGGGCAGCTTTTGCACACAGAGGGCAGTGGGTGTATGGAATGAACTAACAGAGGAAGTTATGGAGGCTGGTACAGTTACGACACTTAAAAGGCAGCTGGAAGGGTACATGGATAGGAAGGGTTGAGAGGGATATGGGCCAAAAGGTGGCAAAGTGACTAGATTAATTCAGGATATCTGGTCAACATGGACAAGTCGGACCAAAGGGCCTATTTCTCTGCTCTAGACCTCTATGATGCTAATTTTTATATCAACTTCTTCAGAGATGTTATTGTGCAATACTGGAGTAGGTGGGACTTAAACTCAGGCCCCCTGGCTCAGAAGTAAGGAGTATATCAGCACTTGGGTATAGTAGAATTTGTAAGGACAGTTCAGGAGGTTCTATTGACACAGCATGTAAACAGAGCCACCAGGGAAAGGGTTATACTGGATCTGGTTTTTGGAAAAGAGCCTGGCCAGATGAGTGAGTGAAATTTTAGTGGAGGAGCATTTTGGGAGTAGTGACTATAATGCCATGAGCTTTAAGGTACTCATAGATAGGGATAACAGCAGTCTGTGAGTAAAGGTGTTAAAATGGGAAAAGGCGAACTACAGCAATATTAGACAGGAACTGGAGAATGTTGATTGGGGTGGCTGTTTGAGCATAAATCCACATCGGACATGTGGGAGTGTTGCAAATGAAAGTAGATACAAATTCAGAAGCTGCACGTTCCTGTGAGACTGAAGAATAGGTATGGCAAGTTATGTGAACCTTGGATGACCAGAGATGTTATGACATTGGAGAAAAAGAAAAAGGAAGCATACATAAGGCCTAGGTGGAGGGAACTGATGAAGCCCTTGAAGTATGTAAGGAAAGTAGGAAATAAGGAATTAGAAGGCTAAAAGGAGTCATGAAATTCATTAGCAAACATGATTAAGGAGAATCCCAAGGCTTTATAAAAGTAAGAGAGCATCCAGGGAAAACATTGGCCCACTCAAGGACAAAGGAGGGAATCTTTGTGTGGAGCCCGAAGACGTAGGTGAGGTCCTAAATGAATACTTTGTGTCTGTATTCATCGAAGAGGAGGAATTGGTACAAGATGATCTCAGGGAAGGGCGTGTCAAATTTCTAAGCCAAGTTGCTATTAAAAAGGAAGAGGTGTTGTACCTACGTCCGTGACACCACCCACGCCCTCCACCTCCTCCAGGACTTCCAATTCCCTGGCCCCCAACACCTCATATTCACCATGGACGTCCAGTCCCTATACACCTGCTTTCCGCATGGAGATGGCCTCAAGGCCCTCCGCTTCTTCCTGTCCTGCAGGCCCGAACAGTCCCCCTCCACCGACACTCTCGTCCGCCTAGCTGAACTCGTCCTCACCCTCAACAACATCTCTTTTGACTCCTCCCACTTCCTACAGACTAAGGGGGTGGCCATGGGCACGCGCATGGGCCCCAGCTATGCCTGCCTCTTTGTAGGTTACGTGGAACAGTCCCTCTTCCGCACCTACACAGACCCCAAACCCCACCTCTTCCTCCGGTACATTGATGACTGTATCGGCGCCACCTCTTGCTCCCCAGAGGAGCTCGAACAGTTCATCCACTTCACCAACACCTTCCACCCCAACCTTCAGTTCACCTGGGCCATCTCCAACACATCCCTCACCTTCCTGGGCCTCTCAGTCTCCATCTTAGGCAACCAGCTTGTAACTGATGTCCATTTCAAGCCCACCGACTCCCAAAGCTACCTAGAATACACCTCCTCCCACCCACCCTCCTGCAAAAATTCCATCCCCTATTCCCAATTCCTCCGCCTCCGCCGCATCTGCTCCCACGATAAGACATTCCACTCCCGCACATCCCAGATGTCCAAGTTCTTTAAGGACCGCAACTTTCTTCCCACAGTGATCGAGAACGCCCTTGACCGCGTCTCCCGTATTTCCCGCAACACATCCCTCACACCCCGCACCCGCCACAACCGCCCTAAGAGGATCCCCCTCGTTCTCACACACCACCCTACCAACCTCCGGATACAACGCATCATCCTCCGACACTTTCGCCATTTACAATCCGACCCCACCACCCAAGACATTTTTCCATCCCCACCCCTGTCTGCTTTCCGGAGAGACCACTCTCTCCGTGACTCCCTTGTTCGCTCCACACTGCCCTCCAACCCCACCACACCCGGCACCTTCCCCTGCAACCGCAGGAAATGCTACACTTGCCCCCACACCTCCTCCCTCACCCCTATCCCAGGCCCCAAGGTGACATTCCACATTAAGCAGAGGTTCACCTGCACATCTGCCAATGTGGTATACTGCATCCACTGTACCCGGTGCGGCTTCCTCTACATTGGGGAAACCAAGCGGAGGATTGGGGACCGCTTTGCAGAACACCTCCGCTCAGTTCGCAACAAACAACTGCACCTCCCAGTCGCAAACCATTTCCACTCCCCCTCCCATTCTCTAGATGACATGTCCATCATGGGCCGCCTGCACTGCCACAATGATGCCACCTGAAGGTTGCAGGAACAGCAACTCATATTCCGCCTGGGAACCCTGCAGCCTAATGGTATCAATGTGGACTTCACCAGTTTCAAAATCTCCCCTTCCCCTACTGCATCCCTAAACCAGCCCAGTTCGTCCCCTCCCCCCACTGCACCACACAACCAGCCCAGCTCTTCCCCCCCACCCACTGCATCCCAAAACCAGTCCAACCTGTCTCTGCCTCCCTAACCGGTTCTTCCTCTCACCCATCCCTTCCTCCCACCCCAAGCCGCACCCCCATCTACCTACTAACCTCATCCCACCTCCTTGACCTGTCCGTCTTCCCTGGACTGACCTATCCCCTCCCTACCTCCCCACCTATACTCTCCTCTCCACCTATCTTCTTTTCTCTCCATCTTCGGTCCGCCTCCCCCTCTCTCCCTATTTATTCCAGTTCCCTCCCCCCATCCCCCTCTCTGATGAAGGGTCTAGGCCCGAAACGTCAGCTTTTGTGCTCCTGAGATGCTGCTGGGCCTGCTGTGTTCATCCAGCCTCACATTTCATTATCTTGTTTCGGAATATCATGGGTGGAAATATAGGCAAAAATACACAAGACCTATGGATCAGAGTCTAAGCCAAAAAAGGGGTGGATTGATGTGATGTTCATGCAGTATCTTTTGGATGTTAGCATTTATATTATTTTGGTGTTCACCTCAGTGACCCTCAATTTTGGTAGCTAGACTCTTAGGCCTAGGCCTTGGTTTAAAGTGGCCTTTCTGCTTTGTTCAGCTAAGTTGACTAGATGGCTGGTTCATGATGCAGAGTGGCAATAACAATGTGAGTTCAATTCCCCCATTGGCTGAGATTAATATGAACCTTGCCACTTGCCTGAATTGTGGTGACCCTTAGGTTAAACTACCACCAATCATCTCTCTCCAGTCGTCCTCTGGAACTACGGCAAGTTTATCTTTACCTAATCGTGTATTCTAACATTTTCGCTACTGTTGACATCAACCAAACAGATATATATCTCTTTACTCTTCCTATTCTCTTATAAAATAATGGGGTTGTATTTCCTACTTTCTAGAATGCATGACCCTTTGTAGAACCATAGAATTTCAAAAAATTACAACCAATTAATCCATCTCTGTATCCACCTTCCCCAACACTAGGAAATTTATCAACTCACAATCCAGTTAACTTTTCAAGTACTGCTGCTTTACTAATGGTCATTTTGTTTAGTTTCTCTGTTTCACAGGTCCCTTGGTCATCTCATATTTTTAGGAGATCTTCTATATTTTCTTCCTTGGAATCAGATGCAAAGTAATGATTTAGTTTGTCCATTATTTTCCTGTTCCCCACTATAACTCATGTCCCAATTTATATTTGGCCCACATTTGTCCTAGCTAATCTTTTCCTTTTCACATACCTAAAGAAAAGTTTACAGTCTACCTTTATGTTCTTCATTCGTTTGTATCTATATGTTCTTTTTATTTTCTGAATTAGTTTCTTTGTCCGCTTTTTGCTGCATTCTAAATTGTTCCCAATCCTCAGGCTTACCCTTTTTCAGGAAGCCATATAAGCCATTCCTTTGGTATCATGCAATCTTTAATCTATTTGATTTACAATGGTCAAATTTTCGTTTCTCATTGGATGTTTAGTTTTTTTTAAATACTCGCTAGTCTACCATCCAGTAATTGTAATTATTGTAATTGCCAAATTCACCATCGCCAACTTACCCTTCATACAGCCATAATGTATTTTCTTTAGATATAAGTCTGTAGTTTCTGAATTAATGCAAATTTGATCATATTGTCATTTTTCCCAAAGGTTTCTTTACAACAAGCTTATTAATTTGTTCTTTGTCATCACACAACATTAAATGCAATTAGCCTGACCCCTAATAGGCTGATCAACATATTGCTCCAGAAACCAATTTCACATACACTCCAGAAATTCATCTTCCACTGTGTCAGCATTGATTTGACTGACATAGTTGACATGTGAATCCAAGTAGTCCATTATTCCTATATCACCCACATTGCATTACTCTAATGCCTAGATTTATACTGTGCCCAATATTATCGATACAGTTTGCTGACCTATAAATAACTTGCATCAATGTTTGCAGACCTTTGTCATTTATTAACTCCACCCAAACCGATTCTAAATCATGATCTTTGGAACAAAGGTTCTTTCTCACTAACGTACTGTTCTCACACCCCTTCATTACAAGTGCCATTCCACCAACTCTTCCCTTTTACCTAGCTGTTCTAAAGACCAAATATCCTTGGATATGCAAATCCTAATCTTGGTCATCCTATGGTCACAATTTCTTAACGGTAATTAAATCATGCTTAATTTCTGTACTTAAAAAATCTTTTTTTGATAATGCTGCTTGCATTCAAATCGGGAGACTATAATTTTGTTTTTTTTAACATTAATCTCTATTCTCACTCTATTTGATTATTGTGGATGTTTCATCTTCGATTTATGCTTTCTAATTTTTTACTTCCTTTATGAGTTCTTGCTTCTCACTAATTCACTGCCAAGTTCACACCCCTGCCAATCTGGCTAACCTCTCGACAATAGCACTAATGAATCTCCCTTTTAGAATATTTGACCCAGTCCTTCCAGGATGTAGTTTTTTCATCTTGTACAAAAATCAGCAGTCCAGCCAACTGAGCTAAGAAACCCCATCACCTGAGATAGTAAAGTAGATGAAACCATTGCGGGATCATAGAGTCATACTGCTCACGAACATGTCCTTTAGTACAACGAGTCCATGCCGACTGTAATCCCAGACTAAACTAGGCCCACATGCTAATAGGAACTGCAGATGCTGGAGAATCCAAGATAACAAAACGTGAAGCTGGATGAACACAGCAGGCCAAGCAGCATCTCAGGAGCACAAAAGCTGATTTCGGGCCTAGACCCTTCATCAGAGAGGGGGATGGGGAAAGGGAACTGGAATAAATAGGGAGAGAGGGGGAGGTGGACCGAAGATGGAGAGAAAACAATATAGGTGGAGAGGAGAGTATAGGTGAGGAGGTAGGGAGGGGATAGGTCAGTCCAGGGAAGATGGACAATTCAAGGAGGAGGCATGAGGTGGTAGGTAGGAAATGGAGGTGTGGCTTGAGGTGGGAGGAAGGGATGGGTGAGAGGAAGAACAGGTAAGGGAAGCAGAGACAGGCTGGGCTGGTTTTGTGATGCAGTGGGGAGGGCAGAGCTGGGCTGGTTTTGTGATGCAGTAGGGGAAGGGGAGATTTTGAAGCTTGTGAAGTCCACATTGATACCATTGGGCTGCAGGGTTCCCAAGCGGAATATGAGTTGCTGCTCCTGCAACCTTCGGGTGGCATCATTGTGGCACGGCAGGAGGCCCATGATGGACATGTCGTCTGAGGAATGGGAGGGGGAGTTGAAATGGTTCGCGACTGAGAGGTGCAGTTGTTTTTTGTGAACCGAGCAGAGGTGTTCTGCAAAGCGGTCCCCAAGCCTCCGCTTGGTTTCCCCAATGTAGGAGAAGCCACATCGGGTGCAATGGATACAATATACCACATTGGCAGATGTGCAGGTGAACATCTACTTGATATGGAAGGCCATGTTGGGGCTTGGGATAGGGTGAGGGAGGAGGTGTGGTAGCAAGTGTAGCACTTCCTGCGGTTGCAGGAAGGTGTTGGGGTTGGAGGGGAGTGTGGAGCGGACAAGGGAGTCGCGGAGAGAGTGGTCTCTCCGGAAGGCAGACAAGGGTGGGGATGGAAAAATAGCTTGGGTGGTGGGGTCGGATTGTAGATGGCAGAAGTGTCGGAGGATGATACGTTGTATGCGAAGGTTGGTGGGGTGGTATTTGAGAACGAGGGGGCTCCTCTGGGGGCGGTTGTGCCGGGGGCGGGGTGTAAGGGATGTGTTGCGGGAAATGCGGGAGACGCGGTCAAGGGCGTTCTCGACCACTGCGGGCGAAAGTTGCAGTCCTTGAAGAACGTGGACATCTGGGATGTGCGGGAGTGGAATGCCTCATCCTGGGAGCAGATGTGGCGGAGGCGGAGGAATTGGGAATAGGGGATGGAATTTTTGCAGGAGGGTGGGTGGGAGGAGGTGTATTCGAAGTAGCTGTGGGAGTCAGTGGGCTTGAAATGGACATCAGTTTCTAGCTGGTTGCCTGAGATGGAGACTGAGAGGTCCAGGAAGGTAAGGGATGTGTTGGAGATGGCCCAGGTGAACTTGAGGTTGGGGCGGAAGGTGTTGGTGAAGTGGATGAACTGTTCGAGCTCCTCTGGGGTGCAAAAGGCAGCACCGATACAGTCATCAATGTACCGGAGGAAGAGGTGGGGTTTGGGGCCTGTGTAGGTGCGGAAGAGGGACCGTTCCACGTAACCTACAAAGAGGCAGGCATAGCTTGGGCCCATGCAGGTACCCATGGCCACCCCCTTTGTCTGTAGGAAGTGGGAGGAATCAAAAGAGAAGTTGTTGAGGGTGAGGACAAGTTCGCCTAGGCGGATGAGGGTGTCAGTGGAGGGGGATTGGTTGGACCTGCGGGACAGGAAGAAGCGGAGGGCCTTGAGGCCATCTGCATGAGGAATACAGGTGTATAGGGACTGGATGTCCATGGTGAAAATAAGGTGTTGGGAGCCAGGGAATTGGAAGTCCTGGAGGAGGTGGAGGGCGTGGGAGGTGTTATGGACGTAGGTGGGGAGTTCCTGGACCAAACGGGAGAAAATGGAGTCCAGATAGATGGAGATGAGTTCGGTGGGGCAGGAATAGGCTGAGACAATGGGTTGACCAGAGCAGTCAGGTTTGTGGATTTTGGCAAGGAGATAGAAACGGGCCGTGCGGGGTTGGGGAACAATGAGATTGGAGGCTGTGGGTGGGAGGTCCCCTGAGGTGATGAGGTCATGGATGGTGTTGGAGATGATGGTTTGGTGCTTGACCGCATCTCCCGCATTTCCTGCAACACATCCCTCACACCCCACCCCCGCCACAACCGCCCCCTGAGGAACCCCCTCGTTCTCACATACTACCCCACCAACCTTCGGATACAGCGTATCATCCTCCGACACTTCCGCCATCTACAATCCGAGCCCACCACCCAAGCTATTTTTCCATCCCCACCCTTGTCTGCCTTCCGGAGAGACCACTCTCTCCGCGACTCCCTTGTCCGCTCCACACTCCCCTCCAACCCCACCACACCCGGCACCTTCCCCGCATCCGCAGGAAGTGCTACACTTGCTCCCACACCTCCTCCCTCACCCTATCCCAAGCCCCAAGATGACCTTCCATATCAAGTAGATGTTCACCTGCACATCTGCCAATGTGGTATATTGTATCCATTGCACCCGGTGTGGCTTCCTCTACATTGGGGAAACCAAGCGGAGGCTTGGGGACCGCTTTGCAGAACACCTCTGCTCGGTTCGCAATAAACAACTGCACCTCCCAGTCGCAAACCATTTCCACTCCCCCTCCCATTTTTTAGATGACATGTCCATCATGGGCCTCCTGCAGTGCCACAATGATACCACCTGAAGGTTGCAGGAACAGCAACTCATATTCCGCTTGGGAACCCTGCAGCCCAATGGTATCAATGTGGACTTCACAAGCTTCAAAATCTCCCCTTCCCCCACCGCATCCCAAAACCAGCCCAGTTCTTCCCCTCCCCCCACTGTATCCCAAAACCAGCCCAGCCTGTCTCTGTTTCCCTAACCTGTTCTTCCTCTCACCCATCCCTTCCTCCCACCTCAAGCCGCACCTCCATTTCCTACCTACCACCTCATCCCGCCTCCTTGATCTGTTCATCTCCCTGGACTGACCTATCCCCTCCCTACCTCCTC
This sequence comes from Stegostoma tigrinum, assembly GCF_030684315.1. Classification (NCBI taxonomy): domain Eukaryota; kingdom Metazoa; phylum Chordata; class Chondrichthyes; order Orectolobiformes; family Stegostomatidae; genus Stegostoma; species Stegostoma tigrinum. Next base: position 45,452,754 of record NC_081373.1, read on the forward strand.
ACCTATACTCTCCTCTCTACCTATCTTGTTTTCTCTCCATCTTCGGTTCGCCTCCCCCTCTCTCCCTATTTATTCCAGGACCCTCACCCCATTCCCCTCTCTGATGAAGGGTCTAGGCCTGAAACATCAGCTTTTGTGCTCCTGAGATGCTGCTTGCCTGCCGTGTTCATCCAGCTCCACACTTTGTTATCTTAGTTCCACATGCTAATGCTTGGACTGTATCCCTCCAAGCCTTTCTTATTCATGTACTTATCGAAATGCCTTTTAAACATTTTAACTGTACCCACATCCACCATTTCCTCAAGAAGCTCATTCCACGCATGAACCACTTTCTGTGTAAAAAACTTGCAACTCACATCCTTTTTAAATCACTCCTCACCTTAAACATCTGTCTTGAAACCCCCGCCACAGGGAAAAAACACCTGCCATTCATGTTTATTTATGCCCATGATTTTATAAACCTCTATAACGGCACCCCTCAACCTCCTACCCTCCAGTGAATGAAAACCCAGCCTGTTCAGCCTCTCCTTATAACTGAACTGTTTTATTCCCGGCAACATCCATGCAAAATGTTTCTGAACAGTTTCCAGCTTGATAATATCCTTCCTGTAACAGGGCAACCACAACTGGACGCAGTACTCCAGAGGAGGTTTCACCCATATCCACTCTCACCAATTCCCCCACAACTCTGATTTGGAGATTTATTTTGATGGCCATGAGTTCCCAGGCAGCTGGATAGCCCTAGCCTGCTTTCTCATGTTCTTTGCATTGATAAAGCTGGCTATTTGTAGAGGTGTTGAGGAGAATGGATGGAGACGGTCTCTATCAGTAAATAATTTATGGCAATGAGATTGGGTAGATAAAGTAGCTCAGAGGTCCTGTTTATTTTTTCATATTTCTCTCGTATCAAAAACCTCCATCATTGCTGATGACATCAGTTCACATGATTGGCTTTCACTGCTGTGCTGGTGTTAGGAATCATTGATGAATGCCCAAAAGGGGGATGTGGACCTGGAATATTATTGCAGTACAACCAAACAGGCTGCCGGTTGGCATTGTATTCATTGCTTCTGGTTCATTTTCTGTTAAGCAAATGATGGGGATCAAGCAAATCTTTGACAATAAATGGTCACACAATGCAATTTAGATCTTCACAAATTCTTCTTTATACAAGGGACTGTTTCAGCAGAAGTGAAAACGGTTGCAAAACAGTCAAAAAATAGTTATAAAGGTGCAGAATAAATACCAGATATATTAATGTAAATAGCAACGTCAACTTTTAATTAAAGCATTCATTTCAAAACAGCAGTAACCACAGAGCAATTATGCGAAACTTTCTTCAATAAATGTCAACCATAAGACTTGAAGATTACCGAGGAGGTGGAACAGCGAATAAGAAAGGTATAACGTATCGTTCATTCTATAATATTGAGGGAAAATGAAGACAGCAACTTGAAGTTTGATTAGTGAGTTGGTGTGATGGTACATTTCAGCCTCAGTTTGTAACTTGTCAAAACATACTGCCCTAAGAATCTTTGAAGCCACTTCACTCTCAAACCCCACCAACAAATTACAGAGGCATATTATTAACAAGGACATAATATACAAAGACAAGCAACATTAATTTTTGAGGAAGATTTAAGAACTTTTCTTTCACTTGTTTATGAGATGTGGGCATCTCTGGCTAGGTCCGCATTTATTGGCCGTCAGTAATTTAGAACACAACTTCAAGTTGCTGTACAGCACAGTCCAGGGCCTTCGGCCCACGATGTTGTGCTGACCTATTATCCTACTAAGGTCAAACTACCCTGCATATCCTACATTTTACCATCCTCCATGTGCCTATCCAAGAGTCGCTTAAAAGTCTCTAAAGTATCAGACTCCACTACCACTGCCGGCTGCTCATTCCACACACCCACCACTCTCTGTGTAATTGCCCTGGAGAAGTGGGTGGTGAACTGTCTTCTTGAACTGTGATGTGGAGGTGCTGGTATCAGACTGTGATGGACAAAATCAGAAGTCACAGGACACCAAGTTGTAGTCCAACAGGTGTATTTGAAATCAGACAACCTTTCGGAGTTCTGCCGTTCTGTCACCTGATGAAGGAGCAGCACTTCAGAAGCTCGTGATGTCAAATAAACCTGTTGGATTATAACCTGGTGTCCAGTGACTTCTGTTCTTGAACCATTGCATTGGCATATTCACACTACACCATCAATAGACAAGTTGATCTTGGCTTCTTGAAACCTTCTACCTAGGTAACTGCAATGATCCAGCAGCAGCAGGACAACAAGTCTGCACAGAGTTCAGTGTGGTTACAATTCATAACATTCAAGCTGCAACCAACTTGAAGTAACAGATCACATATCATGCAATTGAATCACTAAACAATTTCAAAACCTGTAGCAGACCAATCATCAGTTTTAAGGGGTGGTGCAGTATTGCATCTTGACGCAACCAAACTTACTAATCCTTCAGTGAAGTATGGCATCAATATCCAGGGTTAACTTTGAGCAAAACTGAATGGGTTGAAGCGAAATGCTATAATTCAGAAGGTTGACCACTGGTCAACAAAGATATTCGTCTTCATCAAAAAGTTGATATTCTAGACCAAGAAGCTGAAAATATTCTCACGTTTGATCTTGAGAACTTATTACACTTTGGCCAGAGCCATTGTGAACTGTTGTAATTGGCAAATGCTCAAAATGAACAACTATAAAAGCGGCAAAGTATCATTATACAGGATGGCTTGACAATACTAAAGGTGGACCTGAGAAGACTCATTCCTTTTGACCACACCAAGTTGAACTCGGCGTGTATTGCAATAAGTCATTTTCATGGGCAAATGTGTCCTATATAGCAGAAGCACTGAGGCCTCTGGGCTGCTGCAGCAGAGAAAAGATTGTGGCTGCAGCTGTTGCCTGTGGCTGCATCCTTGTGGGCCCTTCAATCAGGCTGCTTCAACAGCAGCTGAAGACAATGTGGATTCAGGCCCTGGATTCCAAAGGCCTGGGTTTCCTTGAGGCTTCTACAGCATCTTCCCGGTGGCATGGTTGGTCTAGTCCAGCCTGGGAGTCCTTTGGGCAGCTTTGGTGACTGGTTTGGTCAGCATCGGCCTGGGCCTCCCAGTCTGGCTTCAGTCAGTCTGTGGTGCCAAGGGCACTTTCTTCAGCAGTGCAGTGGCTCCAGCCCTGGATTCCAAGGGTGGCAAGGTGGCAGCGGAGGAGGGAGTTGTGAAATAGACTAAGTGCACAATGTCTTAAGTTCTCTTTTTTCATTTCTTTTTTTCTTCTTTTTTAATTATATTATCGTGGAAGGACTATTATTTAGAACTTTTGATTTTTCTAATTTCTTACCATGACTTTGTGCTTTCAAAGTTCTATAATGCTGGACTTTTAATTTATTTATTTTTCTAGTGTTTGTCCTAAGAATTTGTTCTCAAGAATCTGTACCTAGGTGTCTTGGCATCTAAGATGATGCCGTAAGTGATAACTTGTAACCTTTCCACTCTACTCGTGATAATAAAGCCAATGCAATTCAATTCAAAGATAATAAAATGTGAGGCTGGATGAACACAGCAGGCCAAGCAGCATCTCAGGAGCACAAAAGCTGATGTTTCGGGCCTGGACCCTTCATCAGAGAGGGGGATGGGGAGAGGGAACTGGAATAAATAGGGAGAGAGGGGAGGGCGGAACGAAGATGGAGAGTAAAGAAGATAGGTGGAGAGAGTATAGGTGAGGAGGTAGGGAGGGGATAGGTCAGTCCAGGGAAGACGGACAGGTCAAGGAGGTGGGATGAGGTTAGTAGGTAGATGGGGGTGTGGCTTGGGGTGGGAGGAAGGGATGGGTGAGAGGAAGAACCGGTTAGGGAGGCAGAGACAGGTTGGACTGGTTTTGGGATGCAGTGGGTGGGGGGGAAGAGCTGGGCTGGTTGTGTGGTGCAGTGGGGGGAGGGGACGAACTGGGCTGGTTTAGGGATGCAGTAGGGGAAGGGGAGATTTTGAAACTGGTGAAGTCCACATTGATACCATCATCCCCCTCTCCCCATCCCTCTCTCTGATGAAGGGTCCAGGCCCGAAACGTCAGCTTTTGTGCTCCTGAGATGCTGCTTGGCCTGCTGTGTTCATCCAGCCTCACATTTTATTATCTTGGAATTCTCCAGCATCTGCAGTTCCCATTATCTCTGATGCAATTCAATTCAGTTCAGTTCAAGATATTATGTCCATATTACACCAGGAACCCATGGATATTGAACATATACAACAGCTAACACATGAATCTGAGCACTGGCCAAGGATAAGTCAGGATATTCAACTTGCGAAGGTGCCAAAAATATCAAACCCAACAGCCGGGAGGGAGTCTCAACATCCACATGATGTTTGATTCAACTGGCAACAGACCAATTGCAGTCCACGGAGAAGATTACATCCTTATGATGCATCACTTTTCTAAATTTCCCATTGTTCAACAACTTGACTGTCATTGACAGTTTGTTCAGTATTCCAGATCAGATCGTGTCGACCGTGGACCCCAGTGTATTGCTAAATCGTTTCAAGGCGTAAACAGCCACAATCAAGTGAATGCCTAGAGGATTCTGGAGGCAGTAGGAAGACACTTAAGAGGGAAATCAGGAGGTGGAGAAAAGGAACATATGGTATCTTTGGAAAATAACATTAAGGAGAATCCAAAGAGATTCTCCAAAATACATTAAGGAAAAAGAAAAACACTAAGGAGAGAATCAGGCTGGGGCTATTTTCTCTGCAGGGTTGGAGGCTGAGGGTGTCCTTATAGATGTTTATAAAATCATGAAGGGCATGGATAGGGTGAACAGCCAAGACATTTTTTTCCACGGTAGGGGAGTCCAAAGAAGGTATAGGTTTAAGGTGAGGCAGGGGAAGATTTAAAAGAGACCTGAGGGGCAACTTTTTTGAGCAGAGGGTGGTGCACATATAGAATGAGCTGCCAGAGCACGTGGTGGTGGTGAGTACATTTAAAAGGCACAGCACATGAATAGGAAGGGCTTGGGGGATTATAGGCTGAATGTTGGCCAAGGGGACAAGGTCAGTTTAGAATACCTGCTATGCATGGACGAGTTCAGCCATGCTGAATGACTCTATGACATATCTTCTAAGTGAGGAGGGACCCATTTCACATCATGCCCTCACTGGCATCACTCAATCAGTACTGCAGAACTTTCAATGGCATCTTACATATTATCAAATGGAAGCATGTCAAAAGGCAACAAGGTAAAACTTCGACATTGCATCTCACATGACCTGTCTGCTCTTCCATATTCAAGATATGTTGAATTAGGACTTAAAATAGATCTACTTTTTGTTTTGAAAAGATCTTGAGATGAAAACCAAGCCCACTGATATTTTCGAATTTGTAAATTCCTGGTACGGTACATGCATTCAGAGATGAGGTGGTTATCTCGAGTTGAATGCTAAGCTCAAGGAAGTTGAACATTTTTGGTTGCTAAGAAACCCGAATGTTTAAAGTACTGAACAATTACATGTGGCTGGTTGCACTGGTTTATCTCACAGATTTATTCAGGTGAAATAATTACACGGAATAAAGCACCATCAGATGGAAGAGCCTTTTATTTTTGCCCAGCACGGGCAAATTAATGTCTTCAAAATACAAGTTCTAGCTAACCTGGCAAGTTTGTGACTTGAAGTTAGGGGAGACTGTGTGGACACATTTGAGCTCCTAACTATGTGTCTGCCACTAAAATAACTCCACAGAGCCCAGTATCTGGTCACCAAGTCACCCTTTATTTACACATGGAGAGTCCTTGACAATGATCCTGCTCCCTCAGAGTCAGCTCTTCGCGTGAAAAGAACCACTGACTCTCCTGTTTATATCTGTCAGCCAGGGCTCCCTGATTGGACCAGGTTAACAGCCCAAATCAGGAGCTCATATTCTACGAGTTCCACCAAGAATCATAGAATGCCTGCAGTATGGAAGCAGGCCATTCAGCCCATCAAGTCCACACTGACCCGCAGAAGAGCATCCCTCCAAGACCCGTCCCCCATCCTGTCCTTCTAACCCTTCATTTCCCATGGCTAATCCATCTAAGCTGCATATCCCCAGACTCTATGAGCAACTTAGCATGGCCAATCCACCCTACCTGCACATCTTTGGACTGTGGGTGGAAATCGGAGCACCCAGAAGTAACCCACGTAGACACATGGAGAATGTGCAAAATCCACACAGACAGTCACCCGAGGTTGGAATCAAATTTGGGTTCCTGGCACTGTGAGGCAACAGTACTAACCACTGAGCCACTGTGCCACCCACCTGGCTGACCTCATTTCAATCACTACAGCCACATTGCTGTGAAAGCCTCCAAGTAATTATATGATGCCATGCCATCTTCCCTCATGGAGAATTTTATAGAGAAAAGCACCTTTGACCACAAGTCCTTCAGTGGTTAGTATGTGAAAGAGGGCCTGTGGATAAAGGTCATGGAAAATCAACTGGTTTCTTGAGAACATCTTGTCACCAGAACTTACAAACAAGGCATAGCCTAGCTAACGGTGAGAGAAGTCCTTCCTTATTTGTCTGACTTCCCTGAATAAAGAAAGCTCTGACTGTGTAACACAAGAATGCAGTGTCAATCCAGACTTTGTGCTCAGGTTCTGGTCTCAGATTAGTTGATAAAATGGGTTGGATTTTCATGTCTTCCAGGACTTGGGAATAGAGGTTGGGAACAGTCAGAGCTGAGTTTATATTTCTGAAAGTTGGAATTTCCCCTGGACAAATGAACCCCCCCAATTTTCCCCCAAGTGATATTGAGAAGTTAGAGTTGCACCCCACACACACAGTACTTATATCAGAATAGCCATTAAAAGGTAAATCCTCTTCAATTTACTGATTCAGCCGGGAGCAGCCATCCCCTTCAGTGAGTTCTCCTTCGGCCAGGTTAGTAACAGTTTGGCACAGGTTGGCAGCAACTCTTTAAAAATCAATATTTGCCAACACAAGCTCTAATAATGTTTTGGTGAGGATATGGGAAAGACAAGAGAATGTGTAAACTTGGGCCTCATATCTAAAAAAAGGATATCTCGCCTCGGAGGCCTCTACAGGAGTTTACAAGATGGATCCTGGGGATAAAGGTCTTGCCATATGTGGAATAGTTGAGGACTGTGGGTCTGTGCTTGATGGTGTTTAGAATGATGAGGTGGGGGATCTGATTGAAACATACATCAAACTGAAAGGCTTTGATAGAATGGATGTGGAGAAGATGTTTATGCTAATAGGAGAGACTAAGATCCAAGAACACAGTCTCAGAGTGAAGAGACAACACTTGGGAACTGAGATAAAGGGAAATTTCTTGAGCCAAAGAATGGTTAATCTGTGGAACTCATTACCAAAGTCATTGAGTGCATTTAAAACAGAGATAGATGAGTTTCTCAATTGGAAAGGGGATCAAGGGTTATGGGGAGAAGGCAGGAGAATGGAGTTGAGAAACATGTTAACTATACTCAATGCAACAAATGGCCCAATTCGGTCCTTATATGTTATGGACTTATGGTCTTATGGAGGTAAAACCAACTCAGTCACATAACTTCAAGCAACTGCTGCCAGAAAGCATGCAGCATGGGGCAGTGATGAGGTCAGGTGATGCAAAGTATCCTTCTCCCAAAGCTGTCCTGTACTCAGTTACTACGATTCCCAACCTTCCTGGTGAAACCCTTTCAGTGCCATTAGCAGCTGAGCCGCCATTTCCAAAGCTCAGACCACCCCTGTCCACATCAGCATACAGCCATATGCATCTGCAAGACATCTATCTCAATTTTTCTGGAGCTCTTCGAAATTGAACACCATCATTTGCAAGAACAGGGAAAGGATGCTATGGCAGCACTTTGCGATACCTCCAAGAATTCTTCCATTATTTCTCCTCATTACCTACCTGTATCATTGACAGTGTTGCATCTTTGTCACGGACACACGTTCCTACAATGCTGCTGTTTGTCCACCCAAGGCCTGGCATGCTGCAGCCAGCGATGCCAGGTTGAACTCATAATAGAAAAATCTCACTCACCTCAGCAGAGTGCAAAAGTTCAGTGAAGCACTCTCAGCACTTGCCCACTGAAGACAGTCACCAGCAGAGACTAAAAACCTCCAGGGCCTTCATTTGAACTCCTTTTGTGGTGGCAGCCGGAACTTCAGTGAGCAGGATGTTCCTGGATATATTAACTTCTGTAAAGAGGATGTCCATGTAGTGATCTATAAAGCACGGATGTGCCCCAGGATTCTTCAGTCTGCTATCCTGAGATGGGGAGGGGGGGAATGTAGTGGGTGGAGCCTAGCTCACACTGTACGGTACTATAGTGTGCCCCACATTAGCTGTGTGGAGTGTAATATTGAATGACGGAGTGGCATTGTTCTGTGTGTGCCATGTGAAGAAAGGTTTGCACGACATGAGTTTAATGTCCTCAGCATTCCATGTTAGTTGATAGGGTGGCAATCAGGATTGTTCAGCAACTGTTGCCCAGTTGCACAAGCTCTATCTCATATTGGATACCATGGGCTTTTGCAAGCACAGGCTGATTGGATACAGTGACTAACAGACATGCTGTGTGATGCCATTCCCAGTCTTTGGAACATATGGCCTACATGCTTAACATCAAGCCAGCAGTGTTCATCAGTGTGATGGGCAGAATGCCTTTCTTGCTTAATAGAAGCTCCTGAATACCAGTCATGTTGCTGTTGCACAGTTGCCATGTGAAACAGTGAGCTTCACCTGTTGCTCAAATGTCATCCATTTTTGGCCCTGTGAGGTGCCCAGTCTACATCAGCTTACTCTAGAAGGCCAAGGAATTTCAAACATTTTAGCTGGAAAATGAGGTTATGGGATGGGACAATTGAGATGCTATGGCAGAAATTGAAGGAGATGTTTCAGACTGCTCAGAAAAGATATGTTGCAGTGAGGAAATAAATAAGGGAAAGATGTGCATCGATGATTTAAGAAGGAAGTTAGAGATAGAATCGCATTAAAACAAGAAGTGAATAATAATGCAAAAAGAAGTGACAATTTAAAAGAATGGACAGAATGTGAAAAACAGCAAAGAATGACCAAATGACAAATAAAGAAGAAGAAATTGAAATACAAATGAAAGCTAGCTAGAAATATAAATACAGTCAGCAGGAGATTCTACAGGTATTTGAAAGGAAAATAGTGAGTGTTGGTTCTCTAGATAGTGAGTTTGGTGAATAAATGATTCAAAATAAAGAAAGGATAGCTCAACTTAACAGATATTAATTGAACTGAAATATAAATAACATTTCAAATAACTGCAAATCAGAAGTGAACGGCAAGGAAGAACTTAAAACAATTATTCACCTGGGAAGGTGCACTTGGAGGAGTTATCAGAACTAAAAGCTGATAAGTCCCATATCCTGATAGACTTTATCCCACGATCTTAAAAGAAGTGACTCCTAACATGGGTCAATACAGAGGATTTTATTTTTCATAATTCCTCAGATTCTGGAAAGGCCACATCATATTAAAAAACAGCAACTGGGACTTCTCTATTCAAGAAAGGAAGAAGTAAGAAAATAGGGAACTATAGGCTCATTAGCTTAACATTTGCCGTGAAAAAAGTACTGGAAACTTCTTTCAATGCCAATATACCAGGCCACGTGGAAATCCTTCTGCAACCCAGCTAAGACAACATATTTTGGTGAAAGGGAAATGACAATGAATTAACTTATGAGAATTTTTCTGAGGAATTAACAAGCTGTTTAGAAAGGATACAGAAATGGCTGACCAGGATGTTGCCTGATTTGGAGGGTATTAGCTATGAGGACAGATTGGGCAAACTTGGTTTGTTTTAATTTGAACATCAAAGATTGAGGGGGCGACCTGATAGAAATTTACAAAATTATGAGAGGCACAGATAGGATGGATAGCCAGAATCTTTGTCCCAGGGTAGAAATGTAAATTACTATGGGACATAGATATGAAGTAAAAGGGGTAAGTTTAAAGGAGATTAGATTAGATTAGATTCCCTACAGTGTGGAAACAGGCCCTTCAGCCCAACAAGTCCACACCGCCCCTTGGTCCATCCCTCCCAGACCCATCCCCCTATAACCCATACACCCCTGAACACTTTGGGCAATTTTTATGTGAGCAATTAGTGTAGGTTAGATGGGCTTCAGATCGGTATGACAGGTCGGCACAACATCAGGGCTGAAGGGCCTGTACTGTGCTGTAATGTTCTATGTTCTATTTCAATTAGTTTATTATGCAGAGGGCAGTAGGTTTCTGGAATTTGCCGCCAGGGTAGGTGGTCGAAGGGTGGAGGTGAATACAACAGCAACATTTATGAAGCAAATTGACAGATTTATGAATAGGCAAGGTATAGAAGGATTCAGACCATGTAGGGCAATAGGTTTTTAGTTTAGAAAAGCATTATGTGTCAGCACGGTCTTGGTGGGCTGAAGGGCCTGTTCCTGTGCTGTACTGTTATTTAATACTGATAAAGTGGAGCTGTTGGTATACTCTATTTGGAATTACAAAAGATGTTTGACAAGGTGCCAATTTAAAAGTTACAATGTAAAGTGAGAGCTGATGGTGTTAAGGGTTACATAATAGTGTGGGTAGGGGATTGGACAGTGGCAGGAAATGGAATAGGCATGAATGGATCATTTTTGAGTTAACATGATTTGGCAAATGAAGCATCACAGTGGTCACTGCTGGGGTTTAAACGATTTACCATTTATATTAATTACTTAGGCAAAGAAATGTGTGATAGCTGCATTTTCTCATAAAAACAAAGATAGGTAGTAAAACAAACTATGAAGCAGACATAAGGAGTCTGCAAAGGAATTTTGATAAGTGAGTTGGCAAAAATTTGATGGAGCATAATGTGGGAAAGTGCAAATCTGTCCATTTTAGCAGGATGAGGAGGAGAACAGCATATCATTGAAATTACGAAAGATTGCAGAATCTGGGGTACAGAAAAATCTCTGTATCCTGATGCATGAATCAGATAAAGTTAACATGTAGGCACCACAAATGATTAGGAAGGCAGGTGAAATGCTAGTGATTGTTACACGAGGAATGTAATGTAAAAGTAGGCAGGGTTTTCTACAGTTGTGCAGGGCAGTAGTGAGACAATATTTGGAAACTGTGCATGGTCTCCTTAGAACACAGGATACAGAACTGTCCAGAACAGGAACAGGTCCTTTGGCATAAAATATTGTGCCAAACCTGATGCCAAATTAACCTAATCCCTTCTGCCTGCCCTTGGTGTATATCCGTCCATTCCTTGCATATTCATGTGCTTATCTAAAAATTCCTTAAACCCAGCTATTGTATCTGCCTCTGCCATCACCCCTGGCAGCAAGTCCCAGACTCCTACCACTCTCTGTATAAAAAATGCGCCCCTAACATCTCCTTTGAACTTTCCCCCTCTCACCATAAATGCATGCCCCCTAGTTTTAGACTTTTCAACTCTGGGAAAAAGATTCTTTCCATAAACCCTATCTACGCATTTTATAATTTTATAAACTTCTATCAAGTCTCCCCCCGGCATCTGCCACTCCAGAGAAAACAACCTGAAATTTTTTAGCCTTTCCTTATAGCTCATTCCCTCTAATCCAGCATCCTAGTAAACCTCTTCTGCTCCCTCTCCAAAGCCTCCACATCCTACCCTTAATGTGGCGACCAGAACTGGATGCAATACCCTAAGTATGGCCTCAACAAAGTCTTATAAAGCTGCAACATAACATCTTATCTCTTATACTCAATTCCCTGATCAATAAAGGCAAGCATGCCATACACCTTCTTCACCACCCTATGACTAGCGTGACCACTTTCAGTAAGTTATGGACTTGAACGCCTACATCTCTCTGTACATTGGCTGTTCAGAGTCCTGCCATTAACTATACACTTTTCCTTAACTTTTGATCTCCCAAAGTGCAGCACCTCACACTTACCCACATTAGACACCATGTTTTATAAGAAAGAATATAAATGCTTTAGAAGCAGCTCAGAGAAGGTTCACTCAACTGTTACTTTTGGATGGAGTTTTATCTTTTCGGAAACATTGGACAGGCCGGGCCTGTATCCATTGGCATTAAGAAGAATATGAGGTGATTTTGTTGACTTTACTGATTTTATATAAAATCCTGGAAGGACATCACAGACAAGACACAGAAAGGATGATTCCTCTTGTGGGAGATACTGAAACAAGTGGGCGCAGTTTAAAAATAAGGTGCCTTCTACTTAAGATGGCTTAAGAAATCCTTTTTTCTCAGAGGCTCATGAGTCGTTGGAACACTCTTAACCAAACAATGTTGGTAGCAGGGCCATTGAATAATTTTGAGGTGGATGTAGATTGGCTTTTGACTAACAAGGGAGTAGGTGAGAATATGGAGCAGAGATCACAACCAGATCAATCTGAAACAGACTGAATGGTGGAGGAGACTTGAGAATGCAGAATGGCCCATTCCTGCTCCTGATTCATATCACCATATGTTCAAACATCTTTTATTTAAATACTGGAATTGCCAGAAACATGGAATTATTTGTTGTCACTCTGAAGGACTCAAAAGATGTTTCAGTGATGATTCCCCAGTAACGTTCTTCTCAGTATGAGTAAGAATTAAACAAATTATTCACTTTCAAAATGATTAGTTCTTTTCTAAATTTGGATTGCCACCCACTCCATTATCACAGCTGCATTCAGACGGGATTGTAGTGTGACAACTTGCATCTTGTTGTATGGTGAGAATAGAGGATTTTCTTAAATAACATCCTGAGTGTAAAGTGATCAATGTTAGCATATATACCAGGTATTCTACTATGCTCATAATGATGTTTTCAGAATATTTTCATGGGATGTAGTTGCAATTGTCCATCCCTAATTATCCTCAGGAAGGTGGTAGTGATTTTCCTTCTTGAACCACTGCTGTCCATCTGGTATATGTACATCCACAGCGTTGTTAGGAAGCCAATTCCAGGATTTTAATCCAGTGACAGTGAAGGAATGGTGATATAGTTCCAAGTCAGGATGGTGAGTGACTCAGAGGGGAACTTGTTGGTGGAGGTTTACACACACATGCTTTCCCTGTCCTAAGTGGTGGAGGCCATGAGTTTGGAAGGAGTCAATAAAGAGAATTGACGTGTAACAGCAGTGGACCCTGTAGATGACACATTTTGTTGCTACAGTGCATGGTTGTAGAGAGACTGAACCTTTAAAAGTGTAGAAGGGTGCCAATCAAGCAAGCTGCTTTGTCCTGGATGGCGTCAGACTTCTTGAGTGTTGTTGGAGCTGCATCCATCCAAACAAGTGGGAAGTATTCCATTACATCCTGACTTGTGCTTTGTAGATAGTCGAGACCTTAGGGAGTCAAGAGGTAAGTTATACTACTGCAAGATTCCCAGTCTCTGACCTGAACTGACTTGCTATATACATGTTTATCAAAGCACCAATTTATACCATTCAGTCTCAGTGAAAACAAATGACCACATGAGATGTGATGTAGGAATAGATATTTATTTCTAACAGAGAATTCACTTTTAAATTTTGATAATTATAATTGCAATATTTCAAGTTGGATCTTCATGAAATATTTTAAAACACTGTTTAACCCACAAGTAAGTGAAACTTGCCCAAGCTAGTCAAATGAATCTGACTTATCCAACTTGATCCTCATACAAAGTCTATCTTTGGACTGCATGATTAATTATAATACAATTAATCTCAAATATAGGGGTAATGAATTCATTTTATTGTTTTAATGCAAATTTTTATACTTTAAATTATTTTAAATTTAATTATTATTATTATTATTTAATTATTATTAAAAATTATTATTTTAAATTTTTTGATCATTACTAATTTTCCTGAACGTCAACCCACTTTGATTACAAGGTTTATTTAACTATCAAATTCCATTGAAGTCATGGGCCTCACAAATCCCTGGGCATGATTGGTCATTTATTTCTTTAATGAGAGGCCTGTATTATAAGATTAGAGGATGGCTCTGAATTGCACAATGTTCCAAATGAATGTGATTTAATTATCATTTCCTACATCAGGCCATTTTTCTGGCTCAGAAAGGAAAATATGTTTGCCTGCATCTTTTTCATATGTGTCATCTCTTACTGGTGATCATTTTTAGAGTCATAGAGTCAAACAGCGTGGAAACAGACCCTTAGGTCTACCTAGTCCATTCCGACCATTTCCAAACTAAACTAATCCCGCTTGCCTGTGTTTGGCCCTTCAAACCTATCCTATTCATGAACTTATCCAAATATCTTTTAAATGTTGTAACTGTACCTGCATCCACCATTTCCATTTGCAGTTCATTCCACACACGAACCACTCTCTGTGTAAAAATTTGCCCCCATGTCTTTTTCAAAACTTTCTCCTCTAACCTTAGAAATATGCCCCCGAGTTTTGAACTTGCTCAACCGAGGGAAAAGATCCTTGCAATTAGGTGTATCTATGCCTTTCATGATTTTCTAAGCCTCTATATGGTAATTCCTCAACCTCCTACATTCCAGCGAAAAAAGTCCCATGCCATAGCTGGACTACAGTGTGCAGTTCTGGTCACCACACTATTAGGAAGGATGTGACTGTATTGGAGGAAGTGCGAAGGAAATTCACCAGAACGCTGCCTGACTGGAACTATGAAGAGAGGCTTAATAGGCTCAGGTTGATTTTGTTGAAGCAGAGAAGTTTGAGGGGGTCTTGATAGAAGTGGATAAGGATTTTGAGAAGATCCGAGACCAGGTTGTTGATGCAGTTGTTTACTCGCTCGCTGAGCTGGTAAGTTTGTTTGCAAATGTTTCGTCACCCTGCTATTTATGTGTCTCCATTTGCTGGGGTGTGTGGCGTCGTTTCTGGACTTGTTTCTTCGTGGTTGGTATATGGGCTCCAGCTCTGCATGTGTGTGAATGGAATTCCGATTTGAGTGCCAGGCCTCCAGGAATTCCCATGTGACTCTTTGCTTGCCATGTCCTGGGGTGGCTACATTGTCCCAGTTGAATTGATGTCCCTCTTCGTCCTCATGTATTGAGATGAGTGACAGTTGGTCACATCTCTTGGCAACTATTTGGTGTTCGTGAATGCTGATGGCTAGTTTCCTTCCCGCTTGCTCTATACAAAGACTGCCAAAAACATTAGAGATAACACAGTGTGGAGCTAGAGGAGCACAGCAGGCCAGGCAGCATCAGAGGAGCAGGAAAGTTGATGTTTCGTTTCGGGACTGACTAGTAAGATAGTTCTTACTGCCTCTGCTAAAAACATTACATGTTTTTCTAGTACGCACTGATGATGTTACCTAGCATGGTGACGAAATGTTTGCAAACAAACTTACCAGCTCGCTGAGTAAGTAACCAGGGTGAATAGAAAGCAGCTATTGTCCTGAATGGAAGACTCAATGACAAGGGCACACATTTTTTTAAAGTGAAAGGCAAGAAGTATAAAGGGGATTTGAAGAAAGTTATTTTTTCACCCAGAAGATGGTGGAGAGCAGAAATGCACTGCCTGAGAGGATAGTTGAGGAGCATTACCCCACAACTTTGCAAAAGCACTTGGATGTGCACTTGAAACATCATAGCATTTCAGGCTATGGGCCAAGTGTGAGAATGTGGGTCAGGTGTAGGTGGTAGTGCATTTTTTGAGGTACAAATCTGATTGACTGAAGGGCCTCTTCTGTACTGTATGAATTTATGATTCTGTGTAAACTCAGCTGTAACCTTTTTTCTTATGGCAGTGAATCCAAAGTCATTTTGAAAATAATCTACAAGCCAGGGACTTAGCCATAGAGTCATAGAGTCAGACAGCACAGAAACAAACTCTCCGGTCCAACCCATCCATGCCGACCAGACATTCCCAATCTGACCTAATCCCATTAGCCACTGTTACCTGCATCTTCAAAAAGGACATGTGAATTGTTATACTAAAGCTCTTATATCAGGTGCCTTCATCAGTGGGAAGGAGGTCTTGATGGATAGTTTAAAATCCTATAAGAGTTTTGTGTGTGCTTGGAGGCAGCATTAATTGGACGATCACCTCTTCACTGGCCATGTCTGATACCATGTTTCACAGGGTCTTGCTGCAAGCCTGACTGCACAGGATCAGTTCCCCACGACAGAACTCCCTGCGATATCGAAAAGCCCCAGTGGAAGTGTTTTGAATTTCATGACTGAAAGGTCTGACTCTCATTTTTAGACTGTGTCTTTGAGCCCTGGATTCCCCAACCAGCAAAAAACAATGTTCCTTCTATTTAGGCTACTCTTAATATGTACATTGAAAAGCTTTGGTCAAATCACTCCTTAACATTCTGAATTCTAGGGAATGCAGCTCTAGCTTGTACTATTTTGTCCCATAAATTAACTCTTGGAGTCCAGGTATCAGCATTTGACAGAATTAAAAGGCACTTGGGCAAGCACAAGGATCGAAGGTTAAAGGCCAAGTGTGGGGAAATGGGCTGAGCATGGATGGACATTTTGGTCGGCTTGGACCAGTTTGGACTGAAGGGCTGTCTCCATGTTGTAGGACTCTATGACTCTAATTACATACTATTAATTTAATAGTATTTAAATAAGGTTAAATACTCTAACACTAGCTGTTAAAAGAATGGAGCAAAGGCAGGTATATGCAATTATGTCACCAATCTCCTGTGGTGTTCATGATTGGTGAAACAGAGTTAAGGGACAGAATGGCCTCCCCGTATTCCTATGTTCTATTACCAACAAGACAGCTCACCCACTGTTGCACCCCCTACCTTGGCTTTCATTGGCATTACCATCAGCAAAGCCCTCCTCTGTGGTGAATGATTCATCTCCTGAATCCCCAAGGCCACATTTGTGTGATATTTGGTGAGATATTCTCCACTTGGTCTTATGTGTGGACTCAAAATGCTTTCACTCCTAATGTAATGGATTATATGTTTTCACCCTGTCACCCTCAAAAAATGCCCTGTGTTCAGTCACTTCATTTAAAACCGAGCACTCTGCAGTTAAAATGTATTTACAATAATTTGTAACACTCAGATACAAACAAATTGAAGCAGGTGAGGTTTTTAACGCATGTTATGAAATTGAAGTATAGAAATCTTTTTTTCATCTTCCATGTTAGTGAATGCATCGTAAATGGTTATAAAACCAGTTTTAAACGGCTGTGAACAGAGCAGCAAAACTTGTGAAACTGCAACGACTTCCTTCACTGCAGCAAAGCAATAGAAAAGAAGTTTTGTTTTTCTACAAAAAAGTACCTGGCCTTGTGTTTCACTCTCATGACCATCTTAACTTGTGCAATTCATGCTTTAGGGGAAGTTTTAGAGGGTTTGTATCAAACAGACTTGAAAGTCAGTGGAGTGATATATAATCATTCCCAATATGAATCATCATTTCAGGCCAATAATTCACACCGATGCATTAATGGAAGGTAAGAGATCAGTTTGTGGAGCCTGGAGGAAGAAAATGGCATCTGCTCAAGAAATGATCATACTGTCTTCAGAAGGTGCTGAACTGTGCATTTTAAATGTGTGAAACAGAGCATTGAAAACAAAACAGTGAACAGTGCAGTAAGTAAGTGAAATAGTGCAGGAAGTACCAATACAGATGGTAGAGACCAGCACAGGACTGCACACTTGGTAGAGAAGGATACAGATCATAAGAATGTAGAAAATAGGAGGAGGAATAGGCCATCTGGTGACTGAGTGTGCTCCACCATTCAATAAGATTTTATCTGATCTGATTTTTAGCCTCAATTCCACTTTACTATCTGCCCTACACTACTCCCCACCACTCCACACCTGATAGCACTTCACTCCCTACAGATCAACAATTGGTCTAGCGCAAATTCAGAGACCCAGCCTCAACTGCTTTCAATGATGGAAGATGATTCTAATTAAAAATAATTATTGGAGAGAAAATAAATCCTCCTTATCTCTGTCTTAGGTGGAAGTCCTCTTATTCTGGAATTGCTCCCCTTTAAGTCTACATCCTTCACGGGGGAAAATAGCCTCATAGCACCTACTTCGCCAGACCCTCTCAAAATTTTGCATTTCAATGAGATCATGTTTCATTCTTATACACTCTGATCAGTGTAAGCCCAACCCTCAGAACATTTCCTCACAAGATTACCCCTTTCACCTCAGGTATCAACGTAGAGAAGCTTCTCTGAATGGCCTCAAATGCAATCATATTTCTCCTTACATAAGGAGACCGAAACTCTATGTTTCTAATCATTAATGTATTAATATTAATATATTAATACTGTATTAATATATTAATAATAATATTAATATATAAATATGTTAATCTTCCTAATTATTTGCTGTACCTGAAGCATTAGCTTTTTGTGACTCATGCGTGAAGATATCTAAATCTCTATATCTGTCCCACAGCATTCTGCAATCTGACTCCAGTTAATTAATATAAAACACAGAAATGGGGATGCAGGACATCTGAAACAAAAACAGAAATTGCTGGAGATACTCAGCAGGTCTGGCAGCATCTATGGGGAGAAAATCAAGTTAAGGGCTTGAGTCTGGTAACTCTTCATCACGATTAAATTTAAACAATTAAATTATATAATTAATATTCTGCTTTTCTATCCTTCCCATCAAGGTGGACAACTGTACATTTTACGCCATTATATTGCCCATCCATAAACCTATCTATTTGCTTTCCTGTCTATTTTTGTATTGTCAGTTAAAGCGGCTTCAATAGAATTGGTTCATTCATCCAAGTCGTTAGTAGACTGTAAATAGTTGAGGCCACAGTGCTGATTGCTGTAGCACCCCAGTAGCTAGAGTTTCACCTTGAAAAGGACTAATTTATCCCATTTATCTGTTTACTCGTAGTCTGCCAATCATCTAGCTCTGCTAAATATTACCCACAACATTATACATTCTTGAATGGTACCCTTACGAGGAGGTGGTATAATGGTAATGTCATGGATTAATAACCCACTGCCTGGGCTGCTATCCTGGAGGCATCAATCCAAATTTTACCACTGCGGACAGTGAAATTGGAATTCAATGAGGGAAAAAAATTGGGATTAAAAAACTAGACCAATGGCAACAAGATAAGCACCAGGAACTATTGTTAAAACCTATCAGGTTCATTCATGTCCTTTAGGGAAGGGTATCTTTCGTTCTAACCCGGTGTGGCCAAAACCTGATCCAGACCCATTGCAATATGGTTGATTCTTAACTGCTCAGAGGGATGGACAATAAATGCTGCCATAGCTCGCAAAACCCAAACCTAATGAATGAATACAAACAAAAACAAACATCTTTTGGAAACCCAAACACTGTTTCCTTTTTATCCACCCTGCTTCCTACACACAGAGAAAATTCTAATAAATTTGTCAAACACAGTGTGCTTTCATTAATCCATGTTGATTTTGCTTGTCTGATTAATTATTTTCAAAATATCTAACTACAACTTCCATAGTAATGAACTCCCATGTTTCCCCAATGACAAATGTTCAACATACTGGCCTTTAGTTTCTTGATTTCTGTTTCTCTCCTATCAGAGCATTAGATTTGTAGTGTACCCATCATATTCTAGAATACGATTACTGGGCAATTACAAAAAATAATTCGAGTAATTCTTCACATATTTTTTGAGACCTTCAAATGCAGGCAACCAGTCTAAAAGACCTATTATCCTTTGGTCTCATTAGTTTCCCCAATACTTTTTGTCCAGCGATATTAATTCTTCAGAATTTCTCACATTCTTGTTTTTTTTATTTTCGACTATTATTGGAATTCCTTTAATGTCTACCATGTTAACAGTTGGAAAGTTTCCAACCAAAGTCTCTCTCATTCACATCATTTATTTTCCAGTCTCACGGAGCACTATTCATCTTAGCTACTAACTTCCTTTTCAAACATTTGTATGGGTTCTTGTGGTCGGATTTTATACATACAGTTAGTTTGTGCTCGTATTCTAATTTCTCAGTTTTGGAGCAGATTTTTCCCAGCCATTGCAATGAAGTGTCAGGAGTCACGAGACACCAGGTTATAGTTCAACAGGTTTTTTTTAAATCACATGTTTTTGGAATGCTGCACCCTGAAAGCGTGTGAGTTCAAATAAACCTGTTAGACTAAAGCCTGGTGTCATGTGACTTCTGACTTTGCCCACCCCAACGCTGGCATCTCCACATTTTTCCATGAATTAGGCATAGGTGAATCAGTCGGGAAGAACGTCCAAATCTCCAAACAGGTTTTGAATGGCATGATGCAAATCTTGCATGCATTAGCCTATCATTATCCTTCCCAATCTAATTTTATCAAACAGGCCCTATATCTGCATAATCAGCCTTAGTTAAATTTAATAGTTAGAAAGGTGTTCACATCTGCATTTAGGCAGGGTTTGGAACTTGCCCGTTCTAGACATATTTTAATGAACCTGTTCAGAGATGTTATTATATGCCACTAGTGCAGAACCCAGGAAGGACGAGAAGCCAGGCCTCCTAGATCAGAGATAAGGACACTACCACTGCTCTATAACAGACCCATCGTTTGCCAATTTTATTGAAGCAGCCAGATTGAAAACAGTGCACTGACTCCTCATGACAATGGTCTTAATGTCCAGCCCAACATGTCACCACGCTGCTGAGTAGAGGCGCAATCAACCCAGATCCCAGCAGTGTACAAGGCTTATGACATTCCAACAGCCTCCAGTTCTTAAAGGCTGTCTGTCCCTCTTAATAGAAAACCTGTGTCGAATCCAGGAAGGTTGCTTGTGTCGGCAAGCTGCGATTACTGTCCCATTAAAGGCAACGTAAGCTGTAACAATTTCCAGAGTGCTAAAAACATGACTCCTCCAAGTTAAAAGGAAGCGTTTATTTCTGGTGCAAATGTTTTTGTTTTAGAATTCATTTTATAGGTACAAAAACTAAACATGGAACAAATATAGAAACATTGGAAGTAGGAGCATGAGTAGGTCATTTGGCCTTTCATGTCATTTGGAGTAATAATCCAGAACCCATTGTTAACATTCTGGGAACAAATACACAAATTGCTGGAGAAACTCAGCTGGTCCGGCAGCATCTGTGGAGAGGATGCAGAATTAACATTGCGAGTTCATTATGACCTTTCCTCAGAATGTTCTGGGGACATGGGTTCAAATCCTACTATGCAGCTGTTTTAAATCTGAAATTGGAAGCTCACTTAATGGTGCCATAAAACCAATATTGAATGTAGTAAGAGCTCCATCTGGTTCTCTAATGTTCTTTACGGAAGGATATGTGACTCTAGACCTATTGGAATGTGATTGATTCTTAACTGCCTTCTGAAAATTTAGATATGGAAAATAAATACTGGCCTAGCCAGTGACACCCACATTCTGTGAAAGAATCAAAACAAATGAAGAATTAACATTGTGTAAAGCCATCTAGTGGTGTGAATTGATGCATGTCTATATTTAATAAAAAGCCACAGGCAGGATGGTTCAGGGCATGGCTGCCCTCTCCCCAAAAAAACGTAAAATGAGACCAAATGCCGGTGTGACTAGGCCTCACCTCAAATTTTGTTCTTGTTCAACCTTACCCAGTATACTGAAGTTATTTGGTTTGTGTCAGTTTTACATTAGCAGTGCAGAAGTTTTCACTACTTTCTATTGTGTATAAAGTGTAACACGTGCTGCAGGAGATTTCCTTTGAGCTGCTGTTGAGAAACCAGTGAGTTATATAAAATGTAAAAAGAGAGTACTTCAGTATTAAAAGCAGAAAGTACGCAACAGGTAAGATTACAAGAATGCTTAGAGATATAGGCCCTGCAAATCTATATGGTCTAATGGCACTTTTTGGTGGAAAATAAACTAGAAAGGCATTTATACAGCACCTTTCACATCCTCAGGGTGTGCTTTATAGCTAACACAAAGCTCAAATTTAGTCAATGCAACCAATTTATGAACAGAAATCTTCCATACAGAGCACTGTCATAATAGCTAGATAATCTTTCTGAACAATGTTGGCTGATGGCTGATATCTTCTGAAGCACGAGAGAGAAATCTTTGGTTGCCTTGCAAGTGTCATGGGAGTTTTTCTGTCCAATTGAGAGGAAAATGCCTCAGTCAAAAGGCAACATTGTATCTGTGCTACACTCCTGCAGTGTCAGCCTACATTTTGTCTCTGTTGGTCTTGAACCCATAATTTTATGATTCAGAGGTGATTATTTCATTTCATGTGGGTTGTCAGGAGTTCCACAAATGGGCCTACATAAAGGCAGGCTGGTGAAGGAAAGTCTCCATCCAGTCATAAACTGGGCTTTGATCACAGAAGGTAAGGGAAATTATATGCCAGAAATTCTCTTCACATTAACTTCTTTTTAGGACCGGAATGGACTTGTAATTGTTACCTGTACTATCCAATAGTCCAATGACTTTTAATGAGGAGATTAGCAACCAATATCAGAAAGACTAAACTCAATCATATTTTTCTATTTGGTCTAATGTATTTTTATGAATACAGTCATAGAGTCAAACAGCACCGAAACAAAACCTTGGGTCCAACCAGTCCATACCAGACATAATCCTAAACTAAACTAGTCTCACCTGCCTCCTCCTGGCCTCTATCACTTCACACCTTTCCTATTCGTGTACTTAGCTCAATGTCTTTTAAACGTTGTAACTGTGCCTGCATCCACCACTTCCTCAGGAAGTTCATTCCACATGCGAATCGTTCCGTGAACTTTGCCTCTTATGCCTTTTATAAATCTCCTTTGTCTCACCTAATGATGCAAACCTCTTTCTGTGAAACATTTGACAAAGACAAATTTACGGGATTGTCGTGAGAAACTGTCAGAAACACTTTTGGACATCTCTTAATCAACCTTGAAACACTTATACAATTAATATTTACAAATTACAGAGGCCTGTAGTGCTCCAAAGCAAAATTCTTGCATAATGGATGAGGTTGGAAATGATTCCGATGCCGAGCATGTCTACCTTAAATAGAGGCTTTGGACCACGTGAGGTTGTGAACTCACATGCCACCCCACCAACTTCCGAATACAACGCATCATCCTCCGACACTTCTGCCATCTACAATCCGACCCCAGCACTAAAGACATTTTTCCCACCCCACCCTTGTCTGCTTTCCAGAGAGACCAATCTCTCCGTGACTCCCTTGTCCACTCCACACTCTTCTCCAACCCCACCACACCCAGCACTTTCCCCTGCAACCACAGGAAGTGCTACACCTGCCCCCACACCTCCTCCCTCACCCCATCCCAGGCCCTAAGAAGACTTTCCACATCAAGCAGATGTTCACCTGCACATCCGCCAATGTGGTATACTGCATCTGCTGTACACGGTATGGCTTCCTCTACATTGGGGAAACCAAGCGGAGGCTTGGGGACCACTTTGCAGAACACCTACGTTCGGTTCGCAGTAAACAACTGCACCTCCCAGTCGGGAACCATTTCAACTCTCCCTCCCATTCCTTAGATGACATGTCCATCCTGGGCCTCCTGCAGTGCCATAATGATGCCACCCATAGGTTGCAGGAACAGCAACTCATATTCCGCTTGGGAACCCTGCAGTCCAATGGTGTCAATGTGGATTTCACCAGCTTCAAAATCTCCCCTCCCCCGACTGCATCCCAAAACCAGCCCAGCTCATCCCCGTCTGCCTACCCTGTTCTTCCTCTAACCTATCCACTCCTCCCACCTCATGCCGCACCTCCATTTCCTACCTACTAACCTCATCCCACCCCCCTTGACCTGTCCGTCCTCCCCGGACTTACCTATCCCCTCCCTACCTCCCCACGTATACTCTCCTCTCCACCTATCTTCGCCTCTATCCATCGTCGATCTGCCTCCCCTTCTCTTCCTATTTATTTCAGAATCCTCTCCCCATCCCCCTTTTCTGATGAAGGGTCTAGGCCCGAAACTTCAGCTTTTGTGCTCCTAAGATGCTGCTTGGCCTGCTGTGTTCATCCAGCCCCACATTTTGTTATCTTGTTGACTTGCTCACTGGGCTGGCTTGTTCTTATTCAGACAGTTTGTCACCGTGCTAGGTAACATCATCAATGAGGCCTCCGATGAAGCAATGTTGTCCTACCCCTGCTTGGAATTTATACTGTCCGGTCATAACTCACCATAACGGACCAAGTTACAAATCTTTGCTAAAAGCTTTGGACCAAATGCCTAAACCTATCCCATGAACAACTTTGAAATATCAACATTACAGACCAAATTATCAATAATTTGATGGCAGGGCTTTGGGACCCGAGAGCAGCCTTGTGATGATGGAAATGCTCCTCATGGGATATAAATAGTACAATGTTGGCAAAGTTTGACAGAGAGAATGTAGATTTGAAGAAATAGGCTCATGTAGAGAATTGCCTTAACAATATAACAGCAAGACTAGAGCCTGATATACCTCACTTTACTAAGTATTAGCATCGAGATTTAATATGCAATAAACAGAGTTCTAAAGAAGACCTAAATCTCAAGATAATACTTGACCATGCCTTCTTCATAACCTGTCTATGTTGGACCCTAACTCTTAGGTGTGAGCATAAAATTGCAGGATCAAGTGTATTAACAATGAAAGGATCCACTGCCTAGGAAATCATGACAATCATGAATATCGAGAAAAAAAATTGAGATTGTTCAGAGAAGAGAAGGACTTGAAACACATTTTTTTGCCAAAAACATATGTGTACAGCTTGAAGACCAGCCAGCAGCCAGAACTGCCACTGTGATGGGAAAATCTCTGAACAGAAAACAGAAAAACAACAAAAGACAACTTTAACTCAATCTTCCTGGCATCAGCAGACCATTCAGCCCACCCAGTGTGCCAGCCCTTTGAAAGATTTATCCCCTGAATTTCCCACAGCTCTCTGCATTCAAATCCAGCTGTGATGAAGGCCAGCTCACTATTTGCCATGCTAACTCTTTGTTGCAGCTGCACACCAGCTCTCACTGAGCCAGAGGCAGGGTGAAGCTACCCCTCTCACTGCTCACTGTGGGAGCAAGCCCCACATTCTCCCCACTCTGTGCTTGAAGACATTTTCCTGAATTCCCAACCTCTGCCTCCAGTTGATGGCCATCTTACACCTTTAGTTCTGATCTCTCGTGACCAAATCGCCCTGCCACAAGTGCAAGTTCCTTCCCATCCTTAACCCACCATAGTCGCTGACTACTCAGCTCCTCAGGACCTGCACTTGCATAAAGGAACAGGCTGTGGAGTCAAAGTTGGGAGAATGGGAAATATAAAGATATGGAAACTCAAAGGGGTAGGCCATTCAGCCCATCAAACCTGCTCCCTCATTCATTACGAACATGGACAATCATACAACTCATTAGCCTGTACCTTTTCTCCCCGTAACCTTTTCCACATCAGGCACTGGGTGAAGACGTTTCTCCTCATCTCATTTTTACCTATTCTGTGAAGAAAGACAGTTGAGTCAGCCAGAAAGGAGCAGGATTACCAGCAAATAAATGAATGACTTGCATTTAACAGCAGCTATCTTGAGCTCAGGATATCCCAGAGCATTTTACAACCATTGAACTACTTTTGAAATATAGTTTACTGCAGTAATGGAAGAAATGTGGGCAACTAATGTACATCCCACAAATTAAACATTACAATAATGACCAGAAATCAGAAGTGAGCACGCACCGTTGGAATTTATCAGTGGGTCGTTGCTGTCAGCAGGAACTTTCTAATCTGTTTTAGTCATGCTACTTGAGGGACAAATATCAGTGAGGTCCACCTTACAGTGTAGTGTGAGAGACAATCAAACAAATGCTGTCAGAGTTTAATTAACTTCCCTCCATCATAAGGTCAGAAATAGGAACATTTGCTGATGATTATATAATGTTCAGCACCATTGGTAACTGTTTAAACAGTAGATAAATGCAGAAAGTCATGGACAATATCCAGGCTTGGACTATAAATTGGCAAGTAACAAACATGCCACACAAGTGCAAGACAATGGACATCTTCAACAAAATGAAACTTAATAATCATCCCTTAGCATTCATTGGAATCATCATCTCTGAGTCCCCCATCGTCAGCATTCTGGGGCTTACCACTAATCAGAAACTCAACTAGGCTTGCCGCTATGACTACAACAGCAGGTCAGAGGCTGGGAATATTGCAGTCACTAACTCAATTCCTGAATCCTCAAAGCTTGTCAAGTTTCTACATGGCACGGGTCAGGAGTGTGATGGAATACTCTCAATTTGCCTGAATGTGTGCTGCTCCATCAACACTCAGGATGCTTGATATCATCCAGGACAAAGCAATTCACTTGATTGGCAACACATCCACAAAAATTCACTCCCTCCACTGTCGATTCACAGTAGCAGCAGTGTGTACCATCTGTAAGGTGCACTTTAGAAATTCACCAAGGTTCCTTAGACAATGCCCTCATGACCACTTCTGCTGAGAAGGACTAGAGCAGCAACACTTTCACCTGCAAGTTCCCCTCCAAGCCACTGACCATTCTGAATTGGAAACACATTGGCATTCCTTCCCTGTCATTGGGTCAAAATCCTGCAGCTCTCCAATACCCCCAACAATGGCATTGTAGGTCTACTTCCAGCACATGGACTGCAGTGATTCAAGAAGGCAGCTCACTACTTCTCAAACGTCACTGGAATCAAAAGAACCCCCGCAGCATGGAAGCAGGCCATTCAGCCCATCAAGTCCACCCCACTGTCCACAGAGCATCCTACCCAGACCGACTACACGTAGCCTACCTTTTCCATGGCTAATCCATCTAACTTGCACATCCCTGGACACTATGAGCAATTTAGCACAGCCAATCCACCTAACCTTCACACCCTTGGATTGTGGGAGGAAATTCCCACAGATACAGGGAGATCATGCAAACTCCACACAGACAGTCCCCCGAGGGTGAAATTGGATCCAGGTCCCTGATGCTGCAAAGCAACAGTGCGAACCACGACAATAAAATGTGAGGCTGGATGAACACAGCAGGCCCAGCAGCATCTCAGGAGCACAAAAGCTGACGTTTCGGGCCTAGACCCTTCATCAGAGAGGGGGATGGGGAGAGGGAACTGGAATAAATAGGGAGAGAGGGGGAGGCGGACCAAAGATGGAGAGTAAAGAAGATAGGTGGAGAGGAGAGTATAGGTGGGGAGGTAGGGAGGGGATAGGTCAGTCCAGGGAAGACGGACAGGTCGAGGAGGTGGGATGAGGTGAGTAGGTGGGAGATGGAGGTGCGGCTTGGGGTGGGAGGAAGGGATGGGTGAGAGGAAGAACAGGTTAGGGAGGCAGAGACAGGTTGGACTGGTTTTGGGATGCAGTGGGTGGAGGGGAAGAGCTGGGCTGGATGTGTGGTGCAGTGGGGGGAGGGGACGAACTGGGCTGGTTTTGGGATGTGGTGGGGGAAGGGGAGATTTTGAAGCTGATGAAGTCCACATTGATACCATTGGGCTGTGGGGTTCCCAAGCAGAGTGGTCTCTCCGGAAAGCAGACAAGGGTGGGGATGGAAAAATGTCTTGGGTGGTGGGGTCGGATTGTAGATGGCGGAAGTGTCGGAGGATGATGCGTTGTATCTGGAGGTTGGTGGGGTGGTATGTGAGAACAAGGGGGATCCTCTTAGGGCGGTTGTGGCGGGAGTGGGGTGTGAGTGATGCATTGCGGGAAATGCGGGAGATGTGGTCAAGGGCGCTCTCGACTACTGTGGGGGGAAAGTTGCGGTCCTTGCAGAACTTGGATATCTGGGGTGTGCGGGAGTGGAATGCCTCATCCTGGGAGCAGATGCGGTGGAGGCGGAGGAATTGGGAATAGGGGATGGAATTTTTGCAGGAGGGTGAGTGGGAGGAGGTGTATTCTAGGTAGCTGTGGGAGTCGGTGGGCTTGAAATGGACATGAGTTACAAGCTGGTTGCCTGAGATGAAGACTGAGAGGCCCAGGAAGGTGAGGGATGTGCTGGAGATGGCCCAGGTGAACTGAAGGCTGGGGTGGAAGGTGTTGGTGAAGTGGATGAACTGTTCGAGCTCCTCTGGGGAGCAAGAGGCGGCGCCGATACATCAATGTACTGAGCCACCATGCCACCCAGTAGGGAAGGACAATGAGTTAATAATAAGCAAAGTCAAATTATACCTTGCATTAATTACCTTTAGCAATTTAGCTATTAACCTTTAATAGTTTTCTCTTAATATATTTAAGACTCAATTTAAGCAAAACTTCAAAAAGAGACAATGAATTCCCATTTCATCAATGCAACCAATATTTTCCATTTTAAATCCCATCAGTGCCAATCAAGTTCTGATCTTAAATTGGTCCATCAGTCTAGCTCGCAGCTCTGACTGAACCAGATGTGGTGTTGCTTCAGCAGTTTACTTGACTCTGAGCTGACCTTCTATGAGTATCTGTGAGTATCCATCTGAGTCTGTATCTTTCCACTTCTGTAACTTTGTCCTCTCATGTTCTACATCTCTCCCCTTACCATATAAAAAATGTAAGCATCACCTGAAATGTATACTTAGGAGCAAACTGGCAGCAACTCATTTCAAATTTCCCATTTACATAGACAAGTTTCATTGGTTCCACTTAAACCTTACCACATCTCCTTTCAGTGTGTGAGAATACAATTGATGTTATTGCAGCAGATGCATTTATGAAAGGACGTGCAAGGAAATCAATTAATTTATAGACAATTAAAAGATTTTCTGCAATTTTAATGGAGGGGAGGGGAGAAAAATAAATGACACTTCAAACAATTTCCTGAAGCTTCCATTTCTCCTGTTTTACTGTCAGATCTCAAGCTACTCTCTTGCTTTATTCTGCACTTTTGGAACTCACATTTACTAACACAGTGATAATGGGGACTGCAGATGCTGGAGAATCCAAGATAATAAAATGTGAGGCTGGATGAACACAGCAGGCCCAGCAGCATCTCAGGAGCACAAAAGCTGACGTTTCGGGCCTAGACCCTTCATCAGAGAGGGGGACGGGTGAGGGTTGTGGAATAAATAGGGAGAGAGGGGGAGGCGGACCAAAGATGGAGAGAAAAGAAGATAGGTGGAGAGGAGAGTATAGGTGGGGAGGTAGGGAGGGGATAGGTCAGTCCAGGGAAGACGGACAGGTCAAGGAGGTGGGATCAGGTTAGTAGGTAGGAGATGGAGGTGCGGCTTGGGGTGGGTGGAAGGGATGGGTGAGAGGAAGAACAGGTTAGGGAGGCAGAGACAGGTTGGACTGGTTTTTTGGTGCAGTGGGTGGAGGGGAAGAGCTGGGCTGGTTGTGTGGTGCAGTGGGGGGAGGGGACGAACTGGGCTGGTTTTGGGATGTGGTGGGGGAAGGGGAGATTTTGAAGCTGGTGAAGTCCACATTGATACCATTGGGCTGCAGGGTTCCCAAGCGGAATATGAGTTGCTGTTCCTGCAACCTTCAGGTGGCATCATTGTGGCACTGCAGGAGGCCCATGATGGACATGTCATCTAAAGAATGGGAGGGGGAGTGGAAATGGTTTGCGACTGGGAGGTGCAGTTGTTTATTGCGAACCGAGCGGGGGTGTTCTGCAAAGCGGTCCCCAAGCCTCCGCTTGGTTTCCCCAATGTAGAGGAAGCCACACCGGATACAGTGGATGCAGTATACCACATTGGCAGATGTGCAGGTGAACCTCTGCTTAATGTGGAAAGTCATCTTGGGGCCTGGGATAGGGGTGAGGGAGGAGGTGTGGGGGCAAGTGTAGCATTTCCTGCGGCTGCAGGGGAAGGTGCCAGGTGTGGTGGGGTCGGAGGGAAGTGTGGAGCGAACAAGGGAGTCACGGAGAGAGTGGTCTCTCCGGAAAGCAGACAGGGGTGGAGATGGAAAAATGTCTTGGGTGGTGGGGTCGGATTGTAGATGGCGGAAGTGTCAGAGAATGATGCGTTGTATCCGGAGGTTGGTGGGGTGGTGTGTGAGAACGAGGAGGATCCTCTTGGGGCGGTTGTGGCGGGGGCGGGGTGTGAGGGATGTGTTGCGGGAAATGCGGGAGACGCGCTCAAGGGCGTTCTCGACCACTGCGGGGGGAAAGTTGTGGTCCTAGAAGAACTTGGACATCTGGGATGTGCGGGAGTGGAATGCCTCATCGTGAGAGCAGATGCGGCGGAGGTGGAGGAATTGGGAATAGGGGATGGAATTTTACTAACCGTGTCAGCTTCACTGGGAGGTGCCTGGTCTCATCCACACTGACAACATTGGCCTCAGTCCCTGTTTGGACAGTGACTTCAACGTCACAAAGTAATAGAAACTACTTCACTGTGACACTGAAGCTGACATACCAATGCACTTGAGATGTTCTTTGAAGAAGGGATATTAGGCACATAAATGATGTTTTCATCCATGCCATTCTGTTCTCACATTAATGGTGCAATCATGTATTCCTGTCAAGATTCTTTACTGATGTTTATGCGACAGTGGTTAGCATGAGCCTCGACAGTAATATCAGGTAAACACCCGTAGGATTTGTTACTGCAGAAAGGCAGGGGGAAGGGTAGTTGGGTTCACTGGTGAAATTACAAATTCGGTATTGGAAATGGCAACAGGTAGGTGACCTACTGAATGTGAAGGTTGAAGGTGGGTTTCAAGAAGGGAGACCCATTGTTTGTCTAGGAGGAGGGGAAAGGGGTGAAAGCAGAAGGATTGAGGGCCCTGTCAGCCATGATGTGGGAAGATACTTGCTCAAGGAGAAACGAAAGGATGTAAAAACCTCTGACATGGCAGGGGGCATCACTCAACAGATATAATGGAGGCAGATAAACCAGCAGAATGGAACAGATCCCTTACAGGGAGCTGGGTGGGAGGAAATTCAATGATTGACTGATTTGTTGTCACATGTATGGTGAAAAGCATTGTTTACAAGCAGTACAGGTAGATCATAGTAAGCAAGCATGTACAGATTTAAATGACTTGACCAGAGGTACAGGCTACATTACACAGAGCGTGCGCTAGGTGAAGTCAATGTTAGCAAGATCAGCATTATTTGAGGCTAGAAAGTCCATTCATCAGTCTGATAACGCCCGGGAAGAAGCTGTTCCTGAAATTGTTCGTACATGTGTTCAAGCTACTGCGTCTTCTGCCTGATGGAAGAGGTTGTAGGAGATCATTACTGGGGTGCGATGGGTCTTTGATGATGTTGGCCGCCTTTCCACAGCAGTGGCCCATGTAAATGGAGTCCATGGATGGAAGGTTGGCTTCTATGATGGTCTGGGCTGTGCGCACCACCTCCTGTAGTTTCTTACAGTCCTGGGCTCAAGGTAACTGCATTTAGGAGTTGACAAAATAATGGCTATTGGTTCAAAGCCTATCCCCAAAAATGGAGACAAAGTTATAAAGGAATGGAAAGGAAGAAGCTAGACCATGTGACGGTGAGGGAAGAGTGGGCATTGGAAGCAAAGTTCATGAATTTTCCCAGCGCATGGCATAGACAGGAGGCAGAACTGATACAATTACATTGTAATACCAATTAAAGAGATGAGTAATGGGACTTGATTACAATGGAATATAGAATGTCCCACTTCCCCCAAAGAAGGCAGGCATTGCTTTAACCCAAGATAACAAAGTGTGGAGCTGGATGAACACAGCAGGCCAAGCAGCATCTTAGGAGCACAGGCTTTTGTGCTCCTAAGATGCTGCTTGGCCTGCTGTGTTCATCCAGCCCCACACTTTGTTATCTCGGATTCTCCAGCATCTGCAGTTTCCATTATCTCTGATTGCTATAACCCATTTAGCTGAAGGGATGGGCTAGCAGGGCAATGCCAGTTATGCTTTCTGAGACAATTTAGAAGTGCTGTTACAACACTGACAGCAACAAGAAAGCAAACTGTCACCTTACCCGTCAAGGTACTATCGCTCAAAATCTAAAGATAACATCTAGAATAAAAAAAATCAAGAAGAATGCAGCAATCAGTAGAATTTTCTCAGATACAAAAAGTGATGGTGAAGTTTTCAAATATTGTACACAGCACTGCTGTAAAGAGCATTAGGTGCGAATGATCAAGGCACTAACAAAGGAGTAAACATTGTTCACATTTGCAAACTTCCAAAACTAATGGGTAACCTTGTGAATCTAAAATACATGACTGGCATTCCTTGAATCAGTAATAATGTTTATTTTCACTCGTAAATGCAGAGTGTGTTAACCTAGTAACTTTAGAAATAAAACCAGATTATTTCAGATCTTTAATTTTGCTATCTTGTTTCCAGAATGCCTACTCAGTTACTTGCTTTGCAACAATTCTTTTATGAGATTATCAAATATAATACCTTTCAGTAAAATGGACAAAGTGGTCATTTGGCCAAATTAGGGTGCTCAGTCCTTTGATTTTAGGCCAGCTCCTGAGTTATAAAAATTCCATTGATCCCCATTACAGCACATATATATTTCCTGTACTAATCTTGCATATTTATCGTCATTTTTGTTTTACTCATTTAATGTGAAATTTGGTGCCTGGTGCTGAGCAACAAGGTACCTTTCAGAAGCATACACACTTGTGACATCCCACCTTCATCCTTGGCTCAACTATGTTGAAGTTGGCAGGCTGTCACTGAGACCTGTAAACTCCAACAGGTTAGTAAAGTTTTACTGCAATTAGTTGCCTGTCACTGAGGTTGGTGGAATGTTACCGGTTCTCGAATGTCCTTTAGGGAAAGAAGCTGCCGTCCTTATCTGAGATAATGGGAACTGCAGATGCTGGAGAATTCCAAGATAATAAAATGTGAGGCTGGATGAACACAGCAGGCCAAGCAGCATCTCAGGAGCACACGCCGTCCTTATCTGGTCTGGCCTACAGATTCCAAACCCACAGCAATGTGATTGACTCATAACTGCCCTCAGGGCAATTAGAGATGGGCAATAAACGCTGGCCAAGTCAGCGATGCCCTCAACCTGTGAACGAATAAAGAAAAAGAAATTGGTGCTGATAAGGTGCTTATGAGGCCAAAGATATTTTAAAATATTTGTTTCCAAGAATGTGCCATAAAGTTCCACTGAACTAAAAATAGACTGTGCCAGTTTTCAGTGAACTGTTTTGTTCCAGCATAGTTATGAAACATCCTACCAAGTGGCAGCATGTTCAGCAGACCGTCCAGGTGCATTTGTGGTTAGCATAAGTTATAACTAAACCGCACCCTTAAAGTGGAAGTGCTTTTCGGCTTCAACAACTGGTGGGTGGATATATCTAAACAGGTTTCAAAGAAGGAGTAAGAAGTAATAAATGGAGCAGACACTCTCTCAAAGAGCTAAAGGCCTCCCATGTTTGTTCAATACCGTAAATGGATCATCAATGGTATTTTCGACTCACTGCAACACCAACTTCACACATTGCTCAATATACCACACTGCCATTACTCATCCCTCAGTAATTTCCAATGTTCTGATATCCCACCCTTAGCCTTACACTTTTAGCAGTCGTGCAAGTCTCAGTGAGCATCTTCCAACCTATTAATTGACACTGCTTTTGTCTCTCTTGAAGGACATAACAGAGAATCAGAAAATCAGTGGTGGACAGATACATGGTCATAGAATCATAGAAATCGACAGCACAGAAAAAGGCCCTTCAGCCCCATGAGCCTGTGCCAGGTAAAAGCGCACACCTAAAGATTCTAATTACATTTCCCGGCACTTGGCCTATAGCCTCAGACGCCTTGTCATTGCATGTGCACATCTAAATACTTCTTAAATGTTGCGAGAGTTTCTGCCTCCACCACCTTGCAGTTTGAGATTCCCATAAACGTTTTCTGAGGGGAAAACATTTTCTCCACATCCCTTTTAAACCTCCTGCTCCTTACCCTAAATCTATGCCCCTGGTTATTAATCCCTCCACCAAGTGGAAAGTTCCTTTATGCTGTGCATGCCCCTTGTAACTTGGTGCACCTCAGTCACACTCCCCTTCAATCTCCTCTGCTCCAAGGAAGACAATATTAGTATGTTCAATCTCTGTTCATAACTAAAACTCTGCAGCCCAGATCAACCTGGTAAATCTCGCCTGCTGCCTCTCAAGTGACTCCCTGAGCCACTTGGGGGAGACAGAGCTGCAATTTATTTGCTGAGTGGCAGTGGCATTTTGCAATTAGCATGGCCAAGAAAAAGATAGTATCTTCAGACCTAACACCCGCTCTCTAATCCCACCTCCACCCTCATCTTCCCATCTGGAATGGAGTGCAAGCTGTGCATGAATGATGTGACGTTGGATTGCCTTCCTCCCGTATCCCCTCCCTTTCATTCCTGCCTTCACCTTTTACAATTACACTTTCAAACGGTGAAGATCTGCTCCCTGGCAAATCACTGCAGCCTCATGAGGAACACGAGTACGAGCAAAGACACACATGGAAATGTGATGTCACTTGGTGTGACACTCATGGCAGCCAACTCAGATACAGAGGCTGGACACAGAATTGGGATCAGCACGGTTTGTATCACTGACAGAGCAAGTGGACCACAGCCAGACAGAAAGGGAGGAGACATCATGGATGAGTTTAACTGCAGTGGACTCAAATGAGGATTTCTATGGGGTAATGGACAGGGAAAAGCTGACAACAATGCACGCAAAGATGTTTTGTGTGTTGGACTCCTATTGCAGTCATGGTGCATGGAGGTGTTTGACTCCAACACAGCAGAAGTCATTGCAATGATACTGGAGTCCATCCTTTCCAACTCTGAAGTGGTAGCCAATTCGATGAGAATACTATCTGCAATGTGAGATAGTAAGAACAGCTGATGCTGGAGTCAGAGATAACAGTGTGGAGCTGGAGGAACATAGCAGGCCAGGCAGCATCAGAGGAACAGAAAAGCTGATGTTTGGGGTTGGGAGCTTTCTTCAGAAATGGGGAGGGGAAGGGGAGCTCAGAAATAAATAGAGAGAGGAGGGGTGCGGCTGGAGAAGGTAGGCAGGGTGGTGATAAGTGAGTGCAGGTAGCCAGTGGTGGGGATCGGTCAGTGAGGTGGGAGGAGCAGGTAGATGGGAGAGAAGACAGACAGGTCAAGGAGGCAGGGATGAGAGGAAGGATTGGTCATGGGATGAGGCTTGAGGTGGGGAGATTTGGAAACTAGTAAAGTCCACATTGAGACCATTGGCTGTAGGCTCTCGAGGCAGAATATGAGGCGCAGCTCCTCCAGTTTCTGGGTGGCATCGTTGTGACGCTGGAGGAGGCCCAGGATGGACATATCATCCAGGGAGTGGGAGGGGGAGTTGAAGTGGTTCACGATTGGAAGGTGCTGTCGTTTGTCATGATCTGAGCGTAGTTGTTCTACAAAGCGATCTCCAAGCCTCTGCTTGGTTTCCCCAATGTAGAGGAGGCCACATCAGGAACAGCGGATACAATAGATCACATTAGCAGATGCGCAGGTGAACATCTGTCTGATGTGGAAGGCTTTTTTGGGTCCTTGGATGGAGGTGAGGAGGGAGGTGCAAGGGCAGGTGTAACACTTCTGCTGTTGCGGGGAAAGGTGGCGGGTGTGATGGGGCCAGTGCAGAGTGTGGAGCAGACAAGGGAGTCGTGGAGAGAGTGGTCCCAACGAAAGGCAGATAGGCATGGGAAGGGAAATATATTCATCATTGTGGCGTCAGATTGAAGGTGGCGGAAGTGACGGAGAATGATGCATTGAATCTGGAGGTGAGTGAAGTGATACGTGAGGACAAGGGGAATTCAGTCTTTGTTTTTGTTGTGAGGAGGGAATGTGAGAGCAGAGGTGTGGGAAACACAACAGATATGTTTGAGAACATTTTCAACCACTGAAGAGGAGCAAGTTGCATTCCTTGAAATACGAGGATATCTGGAATATTTCGGGAGTGGAACGCCACATCTTGGGAGCAGGTACAGTGGAGGCAGAGGAATTGGCAGTAGTGCATTGTGTCTGCTGGCTGATCTGTCAGCATCCAGAGTAGCATGGGGATAGAAGTCACCCAATGGCTACACCAGAAACACAGGATGAGAGTGTAAAGCCAATATGTGTTGCCCAGCACGGTCACACTGCGAAGGGATCTATAGGATCTTACAGCAGGGCAGCAACCTGTGCTCCAGCAGATTAACCAGGGTGCTGATGGGCCATCCCCGGAGAGCGTCAATAGTTGCATGGTTCGTGAACCTGCTGCCCTCTGTCAGGATACATCCTGTCCATTTGTGATCAGACAGCAGAAAGGAGTCATGAACCATGTGTTGCCACTGTCATACACTGGTTCATCGTGTTCACTGACTGAAACAGGATACAAACATGGTGGCGGTTGCCAGGATAGTGGGCCTCCAGTGACATGATGCTCTGTATATGACAGGACACCAATTGCACATCAATGGACCAATAACCTTCAGGTCTCAATACATACCCCCATTGAGATGTGGCATCTGCAGAGTTACCATCGTGCAATCAGTGGTTCCCTGTATCCACTGAGAAAGTCTGTACCCTGGCCAAGTCATGTGACAGATGTTAGGTTGGCCAGCAAACAATGTAGCTCCCTCTCCTGGTGCACAGGGCCCCTGAGGTAATGATGCACATTGACCCACAAAATGTGGACAGTGTCATCAGCGATAACAAGGTGTAGAGCTGGATGAACACAGCCGGCCAAGCAGCATCAGAGGGGCAGGAAGGCTGACGTTTTGGGCCTAGGCAGCATCAACCTCAAAGAATTCTGAGGCATGGAAATGAAGAGCCAGAGCGATCTCCAGTGGCAGATCCATCCTCAGCTGGTTCTGCAGCTCCAATAGCTGAAGTAACAGCATTCAGCCACCTCTCTCTTGGTGAATTCTAACCCAGTTGGGGCGGATTTAAGACAATGAGTCCCATGTAGATGGCTGTATCCACTGAGGATATTGAGGGATCACTTCTCTGACCTCCACCTCAGAAAGGAGTTGTCTCTGATGCAGTTACAAGTCATCAAAGCAGTGCAGGTCACTCCACTGTGCCATCTCCTACAAACAGAGAATTGCCCTCTACTTGTCCCAGAAGGATATGCTTTTCTACTGAAAGCCTTCCATCACCTCCTCCTCGTCCACCACCTTCTCCTCTTCCTCCCTGTATGCACACTGACCCCTCTCTAATGCCTGTGATATAACCTGGCATGGGCTCCAAGTTTAGAAACTGGGTGATGGGGGATTTTTGCTCATCGGTAATCTATTGACCTCTTTGGAAAAGGTTAGCCATGGGACACAGCAATGTTTCGAACTTCTCAACATCATAGAACACAATTTTTCTGTTAACTCTGCAGCAGCAAAAGGAAGTCCTGTGCACTTTAGCTGAAAGGCCTGTGCTGATGTATTTAAGTGACACTACTGATGTGCAACTGAAGCTGAGAGTTAATGTGAGTTTGATATTGATGAACCTCCTGACCCCACCTACTCTGCATGTTTCCAGCACATGCAGGACAAGACTCCATTCAGTGCATCATGCAGGCCACAGTGGAAGTGCAGATAGCTGCTGTTTTCAGGACTTCAGCCTCCTACACTCCCAATACCAGGAATGCTACAATGCTGAATGTGGAGTCATTAAACCCTAACGGTACTCTTTCCAAGTCTGCCACAGCACTGGTATTACATACATAATTTCACGTTCTAATAACACTATCATACCCTCATGTTAAACACATCTCTGCAATGCAATGTCCCAGGATTTAGATGTTTCAGTTGTGACAGAAAGGGATGTAAAAGAGTGAGAGAGTTGCATTACTGGTGAAGAAGTGTCTCACAGCTGCAGTGGGGGAGGATACATCAGAGGACTGGTGCAGCAAGGTAATATGGGTAGAACTCAGGAAGAAGAAAGGTGAAATCACAATGCTGGGAGTATACTACAGGCCCGCCAACAGCCAGCAGGGGATAGAAGAGAGAGTATGTAGACCAATTTTGGAAAGATATAAAAACAGCAAGGTTGTTGCAATGGGTGATCTCAGCTTCCCCTAAATTGACTGAGACTCACTTCGTACTATAAGCTTGCATGGGGCAGAATTTGTAACAACCATTCAGGACAGTTTTTTGACACAGTATGCAAACAGTCCAACCAGGGAAGGAGTTATACAGGACCTTGTTTTGGGAAATGAGCCCGGCCAGATGAGAGAAGTTTTCGTGATGTAGCATTTTGGGAATAGTGACTATAATGCCTTGAGATTTATGTTCCTGATGGATAGGGATAATTCAGCCCTCGGTTGAAGGTTTTAAACTGGGGGAAGGCAAACTGCAACAATATTAAGCGGGAAGTGGAGAATTTTGATTGGAGCGTCCCCAACGGACATTTAGAAGCATTTCAAACTGCAGTTGATAAAAGCTTAGGAGCAGCACATTCCTGCGAGGAAGGATAAGTATGGCAAGTTATGCAAATCTTGGATGACCAGTGATGTTATGACTTAGGTCAAAAAGGAAAAGGAAGCAAATGTAAAGCCTGGGAGGTTGAAAACTGATGAAGCCCTTGAAGTGTATAAGGAAAGTAGGAAATAACTTAAATAAGGAATTTGAAGGGTTATGAAAATTCATTAGCAAATAAAATTAAGGCGAATTACAGGGCTTTTTATACATATATAAAATGCAACAGGGTAGACAGGGAAAGGTTTGGCCCACTCAAGGACAAAGGAGAGAATCTATGTGTGGAGCTGGAAGAGGTAGGTGAGATCCTAAACAAATACTTTGTGTCTGTGTTCACCAAAGAAATGGAATTGGTGGAAGATGATCTCAGGGAAGGGAGTGTCAAATTTCTAAACCAAGTTGCTATTAAGAAGGAAGAGGTGTTGTGTGTCTTAAAATGTATTAAGGTAGATAATTCCCAAGTCCTGATGGGATCTGTCCCAGAATATTGAGGGAGGAAAGAACAAAAATGGCTGGAGAATTGACAGGCATCTTTGTATCCTCTTTGGCCACAGGTAAGGTCCTAGAAGCCTGGAGAATAGCCAATGTTATCCCATTGTTTAGGAATGGCAACAGGGTTAATCCTGGAAATTACAGCCCTATGAGCCTAATGTCAGTGGGCTGGAAGTTATTAGAAAATATTCTCAGGAACAAGATCTATACACATTTGGAAGCAAATGGACTTATTAGTGATAGATAGCATGGGCTTGTGTGGGGAGGTCGTGCCTCACTAAGTCGATTGAGTTTTTTTGAGGAGTTGATGAAGATGATTCATGAGGGAAAAGTGGTTGACGTTGTCTACATGAACTTCAGTATGTCACATGGTATCAGGGGTGAGCTGACAAGATGTATACAGAACTGGCTTAGTCACACGAGACAGAGGGTGGTGGTGGAAGGATGCTTTTCAGAATGGAGGGTTGAGACTAGTGTGTTCCACAGGATCTCTGCTGTTTGTGGTCTACATAGATGATTTGCAGGAGAATGTAGTTGGCGTAATTAATAAGTTTGTGGATGACACAAAGATTGATGGTGTTGTGGATGGTGAGGAGGAAAGTCAGAGGATATGGCAGGATATAGATCAGTTGGAGGTATGGGCATTAAAATGGCAGGTGAAGTTTAATCTGTACAAATGTAAGGTGATACATTTTGGAAGGTCAAGTACAGGCAGAAGTTATACAGTGAATGGCAGAACCCTTAGTAGTATTGATATGCAGAAGGATCTGGGTGCGCCAGTCCACAGCTGGTGGCAGATAAGACAGTGAAAAAAGGCTGTGGCATGCTTGCCTTCAGTGGAAGGGGCCTTGAGTATAAGGACAGACAAGTTATGCTGCAGGTTTATAGGATTTTATTTAGGCCGCACTTGAAATATTGTGTACAGTTCTGGTCACCGCACTACTAGAAGGATGTGTTTGATTTGGAGAGGGTACAGAAAGGTTTACCAGGATGCTGACTGGTATGGGGGGATTTTACGTATGAAGAATGTTTGGATAGACTGGGTTTGTTTTCATTGGGATGCAGGAGGTTGAAGGGCGATCTGATAGATGTTTATAAGATCATGAATGGCATGGATAGAGTGGAAATTATGAAGCTTTTACCCAGGATGGAGAGGTCAGTTACTTGGGGACACAGGTTCAAGTTGAGGAGGGGAGGTTTAAAAGAGAAGGGCGAGACAGGATTTTCACAAAAAGGGTGACGTGTGCCTGAATTGCGCTGCCAGAGCGGGTGGTGGAAGCAGATACAATAGCAACATTCAAGAAACACTTGCACGAATATATGAATAGGAAGGGAATAGAGGGATATGGATCCTGCAAGTGATGGAAAGGTAAAAATGTGTCAGCGCAGGATTGCAGGGCCAAAGGGCCTGTTCCTCTCTTATATTGTTCTTTGTTCTCTTTGTTCACTAGCATAAGAAAAGCTCATATTCAAATTAATCCAAGTTACACTCAAATCCTTTCCATTTGATCACTTATAAGTCTATTTCTCAATAATGATTCAAGCTTACAAATTCTAATACAGCAACATGCATTCTTCTTAGGAAAATGGATGCTAATTATTCAAAATATTTCCTGAAGCATTATTGCCTTCTCTGTTATCCCCACCATGGTGGCCATACATGCAGGTTCATTGGCAATTAGGAACGAGAACGGAACATTGGCATTCATTTCAAGAAAGTGTGAATACACGATTGGGGGTGTACTGCTGAAGTTGTATATGGCTCTGGTCAGACTGCATTTGGAATATTGTGAGCAGGTTTGGACTCCATATCTCAGGAAGGATATGCTGGCTTTGAAGATCCAGAAGAGGTTGACAAGAATGATCCCGATAATGAAGGGCTTGTCATGTGAGGAGCAGTTGAGGATTCTGCATCTATAATCGATAGAATTTAGAAGAATGAGGAGTGATTTAATTGAATCTTATATAACACTGAGAGGCCTAGATAGTATAGAAGCAGTTTCCATTAGTAAGAGAGACTAGGACCAAAGACACGTCCTCAGAGTACAGGGACAACCCTTTAGAACTGAGATGAGGAGGAATTTCTTCAGCCAGAAAATGGCAAATCTGTGCAACTCGTTACCACCAAAGGTTGGGAAGGCCAAGTCATTGAAGGCCTTTGAAACAAAGTTAGACAGCTATTTGATTCGTAAAGGATTCAAGGGTTATGGGGAGAAGGCAGATGAATGGGGCTGAGAAACATCAAACATTATCAAATGACACAGCTAACTCAATGGGTTGAATAGCTTTGTTCTGCTCCAATATCTTATGGTCTTATGCGCAGGTTTCTTTTGCAATGACTCTGTAATTCACTTACTTTTGCTTCAGATTCATGGCAGACACCATCTCCCTGGCCCTACATTTATGCCTGGAACATCTGGATAACAAGGTTAGAGACAAAAAAACTGCAGATGCTGGAATCCAAAGTAGACAAGCAGGAAGCTGGAACAACACAGCAAGCCAGGCAGCATCTGGAGGTAAAGAGCAGTGAATGTTTCAGGCATTATCCCTCTTCAGCACTACAGCTCTGCCTTCAACACCTTAATTCCAAACAAACTCATCTCCAGACTCTGAGATTGTTTCCCCACTTTGTGACTGAATCCTCGACTTCCTGACCCATAGACCAATAAGGACAGGTGACAACACCTCCTCCATGACAATGCTCAACGCCAGTGCTTCCCAGAGATATGTACTCAGCCCCCTACTACTATACTACTTAAACATTCACAACTGTGTGGCCAAATTCTACCCCGACTCCATTTTCAAGTTTGCTGATAACACTACCATTGTAGGTTGGATCTCAATAACAGTGAGACAGAGAACTAGATTCAGACTGAGTTCTTAGCTGCATGTATAAAGACAACAATCTCTCCACCAACATCAGCAAAATGAAGGAGCTGGTCATTGACTTCAAGAAGCAGAGTGGGGGGCACACCCCCGTCTGCAACAATGGTCCTGACGCAGAGTTGGTCAAGAGCATCAAGTTCCTGGGAGTGATGATCACCAACAACCCATTCTGGGCTGTCCACGTTGATGTGATGGTCAAGAAAGCAGGCAGGAGGCCAAGGAAGTTTGACATGTCCACATAGAGTCTTGGCAATCTTTTAAATGCACCATAGAAAGCTTCATAGCTTGATGCATCACAGCGTGGTGCGGCAACTACTCTTCCCAAGACCACAAGATACCACAGAGAGTCGTGGACACAGCCCAGTCCCTCTTGCAAACGAGCTTTCCCATCTACTGACTCCACCTATACTTCCTGCTGCCTTGGGAAAGAAACCAACGTAATCAAAGACCACCCCTTTCCCCACCCCAGTTATACTCTCTTCCACCCTCTTGCATCCGGCAGAAGATATTAAAGTTTGAATACACTCATGAACAGAGCCAAGAGAAGATTCTTCCCCACTGTTATGAGTCTTTTGAACTAATCTCTCAGATGTTAGTTCTGACTTGTCTCTGCACCTTCCCTGTGGCTGTAACACTGCATTCTGCACTCTGCTCTGCCACCCTGATGAACTTGGTATGGTATGATTCGCCTGTGTTGCTCACAAGCAACACTTTTCACTTTATAGCAGTACAACAATAAATCAAATTCAAACTCAAACTTTCAAAAATAGATTATTTAACTTTAGCTAACTTATGAATTAAAATTTTTACAATATGAGTAGAGCTAGCCAACATGCACTAGAAATTATTCCATTCGGTTTGGCCCCTGACAGCTGGAGCTCTGTCAAAAACCTAGGGCCTTGCATTTGGGCTGTGCCCTTAATGAAGCGACAACTGTACCTCAAAATATTGTTACCCATTGCTGACCATTAGGGTGGACACTTGCAACTCCTCCTTTATCTGTCACTGCCCTGTATTATCCTGGCTATCAAGAACCTCCCCCATCCTCAATAACCCGACTTATTCAGCTACAATTCATGAATATATTCTAACAATGAATTGTGATTACATTCCTGTGGCTGTACAACATTTCATTCTCCAGACCGGTGTGAATAGTCCCATGGAGATGTGTAATAACATGATATTAAAAATTGGCATGCAGGCCTCAAATTTTGGATTTTACACCAAACACCAGCAAAACACCACTTAACAGCCTAAAGAGAATACCTATGAAATGAATAAGAATGTCAATCATTTCCTGTGGCTTTGTCTGGCCTTGGGAGATACTGGCAACTTCTCAGGCTTTATAGCCAAGCAATTACCATCAACAAAAAACTTCTAGTACCAACATTAATTGGTTCCAGAAAGGGTGTGCATTTTTGACTACCTGTCCACAAGTAGGCTCAGTTATACTCTTGCAGCGATAAGCCAGTTCAGTAGATAAACTACAGCCTAGCAATGGTGTTGCTCAGCATAATTTTCTCAAGTGCAGGTTGAAATTGAGCCATCTGCGACATCATGTAAGGGTGACCAAGAGGACTCTTTTACCCAATGCCAACCATGTGACATTAGGTTCCTCACAAATGCAAATAAAGGGTCTATCTAATCTCTCTAAGTTTATCATCCCTTGATGTAGCATCACACACAGACAAAGCAGGCATAATCATCTCCTCAAAAGAAAAAATATATCTAATGACCATCCCATTTACAGCGCCTGATCCCCAACCCAGACTTGACCCCAGCCCTGCCTAAGTCAACTCTGACCAGACTATCAGACCCACCTACCTGACGGCCACTGAGATGCTTGCAAATTTTCCTTTACTTTCCTCTGATCTTTGTGGCAGCTTCTTCGATGAATTGGCTGTATTAAAACAAACCCCAATTCAGGTGTTGTTTTCAATGCCACCATTCATTGCCAAACCATTATATGTGTTCCAGGCCTCAGCCTATCCATGGGCAGTGCCAGAGGCGATTCAGCTACTAACTCTTAATAAATCCTGGAAATCAGGAAATTATGAGCTTTCTGCACAACAAGCAGAAAACATATAAATGCCCTGATCTCTATTCCACTGAGTAACTATGCATGGCCTGCCCTCATGGTAAATATGATAAAAATAGGTGTTTGCTGCTTGTGAGTAAAGCTTTCAGAGTGGATAAACTGCATATTTGTTTTGGAATGAGATATTGGCCAGTTCAGTGGGTAAAGTTGTCTGGAGCCTAGAGTTCTTTCTTAAGAGGCTGATGTTGCCAAAGCTCTCAAATGTCTATTTATGGAAAATATAATCACAC
The DNA here is from genome assembly GCF_030684315.1 of Stegostoma tigrinum. NCBI lineage: Eukaryota > Metazoa > Chordata > Chondrichthyes > Orectolobiformes > Stegostomatidae > Stegostoma > Stegostoma tigrinum. The sequence continues at coordinate 45,496,698 of NC_081373.1, forward strand.
TCGTTTTTTTCATGAAGATTCTGCAGTGATCCCAAGCAGTGGCCACAATATTAGATGTAAATTCATCACTCTTCAGCAGTTCCTTTAACCTATGTGATTAGTACCTTGATAATGTTAATATGATCACCACTACTTCTGCTCTTCCAATTTAGGTAAGGCTTTCAGCTCAGACCTTTTAATGTAAGAGGAGTGCAACTTCTGAAAATGTTTTATGCTGGTTGTGGAGGGGTCTTTCAAGATAGCTGCCCTGTGTACAACTCAAATTGTGCAACTCCTGAATTCCTGAGCCTCTGCATTCTTTGCACTATAATGGCTAAATAAGGAAGAGAATGTCAGAAATGATTTTAATTCCTTGGATTTTGTTTACAGATTAAGTCAGCAGCACTGATACATTCCTTATATGATGCATTTATGGGAGGAGATGAATTTAACCTGAGAAATATACTCTTTAGGGCAAAGCTATCACTCGTTTATTTAGGAAGTGATTTGAACTGTGCCCTTTATGCTTATAATTGCCGTATCAATGATCCCGTTCTACAATTGAAAGTAACTGATTTACTTGCCATTTTAAACCTGAAAGACAAGTCTAGAAGAAGACTAATCTGTCCCAAAATGATGATTGCTACAAAATAGAGACTACCTACTTAGAACAAAGTTAGCAAACTGACAATGACATATGCCAGTTTTCTTTTAAATTTGAGATTCAGCTCAGTATTTGTAAGTATTAACCCAATTGTTTCATAATTAAAGTTTTCTGGAAGGATTGCCCAATTAATTTATGGATAATTTATTACTCAGTTTCAAACAGTTTTGAGTCAACTTTAATACAATCACTGAAATCAATTTCTTGAGATCAATTTCACAAAAACACTTGTGTATTACGGCTACAGATTGAATTACCTCATACAGAATAGACACTTCTCCTGATGCAAAGTTCTGTATTATTCCTTACAGGGAAATGTTTTAAGTCATACAAACAGATTACTCAGTCTATAGGGTGCTTGATATGTTTGAGATATCTTCTACAAAACACAAAATCAGCAGTTTGTTTTACCCAAGATGGGATAGCAATTGCTACGGAGTGTTCTGTCGATGAACATCACTCACCAGAAAGGGAGTGCCCTTAAGGTGTGGCTAATAATGGAAAGGGGCTGATCGGACATGGGTGACAAGGTCTCTGGCAGAATGAAGTACAGCTTGAAGAGCAAGCAGATGTTTGAAATATAATAGATACAAATACATTTTATTTCCCAATAGTCCTGCTGCTTAAACTCCTATTGCTTAGCCAGGGAGAGAGCTGCTTTACTCTCGCTTGGGTTAATTCTCCATATAAGGATAATGCTTGAAATGTACTCTGTCAATGAGTATAATCAGTTGCCTCAAGGTTTCTATTCAGCTTTTTAGGAATTAAAAGGCTGGTTCCACTTTGCAGAAATTGTTTGGGATTCATTTGGAGAAATTGTCCTAAGATCTAAAATTATTTATCACCTTACCACTCCCAAAGATATCAATTACTCTGAACAATTTTTTGGACTTCTTATTAACAGTAGTCTAATTCCTGAAAATAATCTTTATGAACTTGAGTGATTTATTCAGCCTGAGATGTGAGTCAGAAATCACGATTTATTTTACTCTGATAGGATTTATTTTTACTAGCCATAGGCTTACTGTACCTAGATCACATTCTTTTGTATTTAGGGTTCAATAATAGACACCCCATGCTCTGTTTTGTATCTATTCTCATAGAAAGTGATGAACAGATGAATTTATCTTCTTAGGACTGCAATTCTTCTTTTCTGTTCTAATCCAACCATAATGCAAACTCCAAATCTATTTGGCAAATTCACTAATCTATATTTTGATTGCTCAATCTAATTTTACATTGAAAATGTCATTTATCAAGGCTTTAGTGGGTTTAATAAAAATGTAATGTTCAACAATCTGAGCAGTGATATTTTAAGCATTTTGAATGCCTTGGGAACAAAATGTCTTTTACAAGTAATGCTGTGGGACATTTATATGTGTTGTTCAGGAATCTTGAATACAGTTCATATTACCTTTAAGGTGGTCACTATGTTAAATGTGTAGTGTAAGTGATAACTCTCCATAAAGCTGTAGAATTAAATATCATGGCATTGAAATCGGTTTCACTCAAGTGCCCATTTCTCAGGTACTACTGAGGTCTCTGATGTTCCAATATGTTGGCAAGATGCCTGCACACATTTCTGGCCAGAGTTGTTCACTATGAACTCCCAGCTCCATTAGCCGTGTCCTGTACCTTTCACATTCGTACTCATTGTAAACAGTCTATGTTGATGAATTAGTACCACCTTGGAATCTTAGCTGCCTCAGGCATTACTTCTGGCAGTGAAGCTGTTGAATAAGGTAAACATTCTGAACGGGTTAACATTCATATTCCATTGGCTCCACCTATTCTCTTGATAGTCTGCAGGTGGAGGAAACGTGTTCCATTCTCGCTTTTGTGAGCAACAGATGTCTGTACCACCTTCCCAAGTCCCAGTTATTATGTCCAAATAGATGCAGTTGTACTTACAGCTATCATTCAATAAACCTTCTTGAGCAGTGTAGATACTGTAGATTATCTGCTGTGTGTATCCTCTCCCACTCACCACTGGACAGGCCCTAGCCAAAGCGAAGATGATGGAAGATTGGTGGGAATAAACTACTTCAATAATCTTTACCAAATATTACATACTGGTAGAGGTGGCAAATATCACAAAATGTTAGCAGTGATCATCTGGGAATACACTGAGGAAGTGCTGAGCTGCAACATTGGATGAGATGTTAAATCAATGTGTCCTGTCCCATGGACATTAAAGATCCCATATCGTTATTTTGGACAAGAGTAGGGCTTTCTCCCAAGAGTCCTGGTCAATGATTATCTCTCAATCAATAACAGAAAGATAGATTTTCTGGTCACTATCACTTTGCTGTTGGCAGGGCGTTGCTATGAACAAGCTAGCTGTTACTACCATACAAATATGGACACTTCTCTAAACACAGCATTAGCCGTAAAATGCTTCTGAAACATTCAGTGGGTGTGAGAAGTGCTATATAAGTGTAAGAGTTTCATTATTTTCATATGCATGGCTCCTAATGCGTGTTTCAAACTCCCCCTCCAATATAGCTTTGCCCTGAGGCAGCGCAGTGCCACTACGACATTCAGGGAACATAACCTTGGGCATCGGCCGAAACACAGAATCAATTTACCTAAATGAGGAGCTGAGAAAAGTTGAAGTGTTCTTTCCAATCTCATTTGAAAGGAACCGACCACCAGTGCTATCTGGCCCCCATTATTTTCTGCTTTAGTCCCAGTCCCTGATCTTATGGCTCGAATTCTCCATTCATTCCTCACACCTGACCATTTATTTTCCCAACCTCTGAGCTCCTGGATCCCACACCTCACCCCTTCTCCGTCGTGTCCTGATTTCACAGCCTCATGGGACAATCACTCTGTCCAGGCTTCCACCTTTTGATGCATGACACAAACAAAATACAGCATGGCCTGGAAATCTGAAATAAAAACAAACACACTGGACACGCTCATTACGTCACGTTGCATCTGAGAAGAAGGAAACAGAAATAGTAAGTAAAATATAATGCTCCCTCCCCACCATGGTGAGATTGTTGGTGGTTGGTATTTAATCAGAAGATCCCATTACTTTTTTGGCTGCACTTCACTAAGTCCATAATGTCCTTCCACGCTGCCATCAATCAGTTACCTTTAATTTGACCATAAATATCTACTTAAAGACTTGTCCAGTTCCCACTAATACTAACCCATCAACTGGAGGAAAGACTCACCATGTGAGGGACATGACCCAGTCTCATCACTGACCCATCAACAGCCTCAGTGAATCTAAATTCAGCGCCCCTTCTGTAAAACTAATGAGTTTCTTTGGGATCGCAGAAGCTTTCAGAACACAGCCCCTTTGTCAGGTGCAGTGTGAGACCAGGGTTCACAGACACAGAAATAACAAGGTGTAGAGCTGGATGAGCACAGCAGGCCAAGCAGCATCAGAGGAGCAGGAAGCTGACATTTCTGGCCTAGACCCTTCTTCAGAAAATTTTATCCTTGTTATCTCAGATTCTCCAGCATCTGCAGTTGCTACTACCCCTCACAGGTCACATGATAGGTCTCACAATGCTGCATTTCTCTAGCTTCCACCCTAAACATGTTAAAGGAGCCATCCCCTAGGCTGTGCTCATACTCAGGATCTGCTCAGATGAGAAGGAAAGCGACATGCACCTGATGGTTTTGAGGGATGCCCTCATATGAACGGGATACAATGCTCAACTATTGATCGCCAGTTCCGACGTGCCGCAGTGAAAAACCACAAAAACCACAACAATCTCCTCAGAATACAGACACAGGATATGACTGATAGAGTACTCTTTGTCATCCAGAACTTCCCAGGAGCGGAGAAACTATGCGATGTTTTTCTCAGTCTTCAACATGTCATCAACGTCAATGAGTATCTCCCCAAGATCTCTCCAAGTTCTTCCCTGTGCCTCCACTTCTCACCTTCAAACAACCACCAAAATTTAAACAAATCATTGTTCATAGCAAACTACCCAGCCCTCAGGACAAAATTGACCACAATACCACCCAACCCTGCCATGGCAACTTCTGCAAAACATGTCAGATCATCAAATGGATACTAGCATGACACGTGGGAATGCCACCCAACACGTACATGGCAGATACTCATGTGAATTCGCCAAAGTTGTCTATCTCACATGCTGCAGGCAGAGATGCCCTGACGCCCTGGTCTCATTGACGAGACCATGCAGACGCTGTGACAATAGATGAATGCATACTGTGCAACAATCGCCAGACAGCAATGTTCCCTCCCAGCAGAGAACACTTCAGGGGTCAAGGGCATTCGGCCTCCGATCTTCAGGTAAGTGGCCTCTCCACAGCGGATTCGAAGATATTCAACAACACAGAACCACTGTGCAGATACTGATAGCCAAGTTCCACACCCAACAGGACAGCTTCAACCATGATCTTCGGTTCATGTTGTGCTACCTCAATAAAACCTTCCTTACTGTCCTGTTTTGAAAGCATCATCTTGATAAATTGTGATGATCTCTCTACCTTAATTAGTTTATACAGTTTTGAATTACTTGGTATATTCTTTCCCCCCCCCTCTCTCTCTCTCTCTCTCTCACACACACACACACACACACACACACACACACACACACACACACACACACACACACTCGTTCTCACACATGCACACACACACACACACTCACACACACACACACTCGTTCTCACACATGCACACACACACATACACACACATACACATACACACATATACACACACACTCGCTCTCGCACACGTGCACACACACACAGATACATACACACATATACACACACTCGCTCTCGCACACGCGCACACACACACAGACACATACACACATATACACACACTCGCTCTCGCACACGCGCACACACACACAGACACATACACACATATACACACACTCGCTCTCACACACGCACACACACACAGACACACTTGCTCTCTCACACACACACTCACGTTCTCACACATGCACACACACACACACACACACACACACACACACACACACACACACACACACACACACACACACACACACACACACACACACACACACACCCTATGGTGTGAATCATTTCATCCAAGATGTTTGTTTATTTGCAGATACATTCTATTTTATTCAAAATATACACAATTTGTAGTCACAGTCAGTTAGTGTGGCATTTATGAATTCCAGCCTTCCAAGTAAAATCAGCCTGATTCCAGGTTAAAATTCTGAGACAGATTCTGTACAAGGTCTCACACCTACAGTTCAGTATCTGACCTGGGATGGTACCCTGGTATGTTCCTGATGGTTATATGACAGCACAGCACTGACATTGACTCTATGAGCACTTTACGCACCATCTAACACCCCTGGTTATCTGTGGAGACTTATCACTCCACTCACACCAGTTGTACGATCTTTTGATCTCTCTGCCCTTGATCTCTCTGCCTATAAACTCTGGATTCTGTGTGCTCTTCCCTCTCACTGCACCTGATGAAGAAACTGCACTCTGAAATATTGTTTGATTTCAATTAAACCTGTTGGCCTGTAACCTGCTGTCATGTGACTTCTGACTTTGTCCACCCAAGTCCAACACCGGCACCTCCACATCACAATGAACTAATGGCATAATAAAGCTGTTATTGCTTGAAATAAAGCAGCAAGGTCCAATTAATGCAGTAATTCTTTCAGTACATGGAACTTTTTCTTTAAGTTCACTCATTGGGCATATATTTTCGTCACTGGCTGGCCAGCATTTATTGCATGTCCTAAGACCTTAGTACAACGTGAATTACGGAGCTTCAGATTCCTTGTTTGCAAATCTGACCATGAGCTCATCCTTCCATATCTCTGTACTCTCCTTCAACTCTCCAACATTGACAGATTATCTTCTGCAAAATCAAGCAGGGGCCTTCAGTTCTTTCTTATGGACATTTTGATTAAACTAAATTTTCACCCCGTTGACACCCTCCACACACCAGCCCAACTCCCCACAATACTAAAATTCCATTGCTGAGTTTTGTTTTACCTGGACTCTCAACAAATTATCTCACCAGGAACATTGTGCTTCCGAAGCTGGCATTTTGCCAGAACAAGCACTTCAGTAGACAATCCTGGCTGAAAAATGGAGTTTGGATATAATTTAATCTCAGAACAGTAGTCAACATTCATGAATGAAATTTAACTGATGTTAGAATCGTCTCACTAGTTTAGCACTTTAGTACCAAGAATTTTTTGCAAAAAGAAATTTATGGCCTGACTAGTGGAGAATATGGGCTTATGCCTATAAGATTCTCCACAAGTTTCTGAGCTTGGTCATTCGATCAAAAGAAAAGTTTAGCAAATTAGCTTTACTAGGTAACAATAGCACAATTGGAGGAAAAATGCGCTGAGCCTCCTCCATTCATTTTGGTCAAACATAGTACTATTGTTTTACCTGTCAAGATAAGTTAACTAATTACACAACAGGCAAAGAATTCTCCTTCAATTCTGGATTAATGAAATGTCTATGAAAGGCATGTTTCACAATTCACAACGCCCAAGTTTATCTTTTGATGAGAAACTTTGTTAACATCTACCAATTATTCCACAAGACTTTTCCACTCAGTGTCACAGATTTATAAATCTCTTTCCTCATACTTGGACGTTATTCTTCCCCAGTAGTCTGAAACAATGAATAACATACAATTGCAACTCTTCGATGTTTCTATTAAATTTACAAGAAATGTAAACACCGGTTCAGTTTGGTAAATAAGGGATACACAAGTCTCTTTGTGCCAATCTCCACATCAAATCCTCCAGACTAGAACGGTGCAGTGAATGTAATTCATGGGAGGGGTCAGAACAATTGGTTTATGCTGGGAGCTGTCATGATACGGAATGCTTTGTCACAGGGATTTAGGATAGCAATGGAAGAGCACAGTCAATGCACAGTCTCCTGTAAGAAAGGCAGCTATATATATGACAGAGCAATCAGGAACGATCAATGAGAAGCAGACATTCCCATGAAATCCACGAATCACTGCTAAAAGATTTTTTGCAGCTTCCAACAAAAAATTGACAAAGATTTAAAGCAGAAGAATAACGACGGCTATAAAGAGAGTGCAGGGCTAGAGGAATAGTTCTGTACTGCATTAGGAAGGAACCAGCTCCAACACGTTGAACCCCTCACCACGACTTCCACCCCAGGTGGAGATGGTAGCTCCAATGGCAGTTCAGCAGCTTTCCCATAGATTCCTTTTTCATTTCACAGCATCTGCACCTTTAAAAATGCTCCACTAACTAAAGCAACTAGTTTCTTCACAGTGCCACTCATGCCCTGCTATGTGCAAAGGAGAACAGTAAAATAATGGAAACCAGGACAGCTCAGGAAAAGCTCAGGGCCAGGTTACAAACAGAGAAGGTGGTGCCAATCTTGTTTCCTGCAGATAGGACGAGTTTGTGACAACTTGAGTTCCTGTGTCCAAAAATCAGGGCAAAATTCTATTTGTTGCTTAATCAAAGACATCGTTGGTTTAATTTGTTTTTCTTTTACTTATGAGTTCATGAAGAAGGCAACAGAGATTACTGGATCATGATAAGATGTCTCTCAATCATTGTAACAACTCTGGCTGTCTTGAGAACTGAAAAATTACTTAAATGGTAAAACGTGGGACCGAAGGGCATTTAGAGTTAACTGACCTAAATTTTACACCTTCTAAAGAATAAACCTTTGTTACTACATTGGAATCTGCTGATGTCAGCCTTCAAATCTTGTTGCTTCACATGTTTCTTTTTCCCTGTGAGTAAATGCACTTCTAAACACGGTCTGTCACACCAGCTGAAGTATTCCATATCTTACAGCTGTACTGAGCCAGATGTCAATGAAAACCCATGCCAAAAAGAATTGCTGCTTTCCAAACTTACATAAGATCAATTTTACTCTCTGAAGTCAAATGAATTAAACATGCTCGTGAGGAACAATTATTCAATACTTGAATATTCATCCTCTTTTGATGCAATGTCTCAACTTTTTCTATGATTGCCTGTGGGCTTCCTTCTCAGACTGTGGATTAATTCTAATATACATCTCTAATCTTTGGACAAATTTGTAGTAATTAGTTACGTCACTGTTAGACTAGAACATCTGGAGGAAATAACAATGCATCAATCTGGCAGAAAACATACTGAATTTTAAAATCCATGAGTAACTTGAACAAGGAAGCAACTTAGGAAAGGATTTAAGCAATTATTATTGGACATTATTTGCTTACACTTCTGTTTGTAGTATCAAGATTTTTTTCCACTGAGAATCCAGCAGCACAGTCAACTGCACTTTTTTTAACCATGTAATTTTGATCAGCAGCAATGTTACCTTGAAAGGTGATTAGATTTGAACTTTTAGAGAACTGCAGTCTTGTAGATATTGCATTTCCAGGACTGGTATCTTGCAGTCTCAATGAGGAACTCTAGGTCATGCTGCCCCCAAATACAGCAAGTAGAAAAATATCTTAATTATAAATTTTCGAACTCTAACATCACTGCAGTTAAGTGTAGTGCAACATAAAAACAGCCTGGCATATTATCCAACAAGCTCCAAGAGCATTAATTGGCTGCAGGCCAGCATTCCGACCCGCACTCAGGGCTTGAGGCATACCAATCAGATTGGATGGCAACTCTTGTAGGACCAGAAATGCCCTGAGAACATTGACCACTGCTGGAACTCTAAACAATCCCCTGAGTCAACGCACAACTCTACAGTGAGGACTAGATGGAAGGCCATGGGAGTAGGAGTAGGACGGTGAGGGGTTGGGGATCCTGAGCTGAAGAGCTGGTGTATCCATTATGCCCAGACAATGGAAGGAGAAAGGACGGCCTGAGCTTCAAAGGGGCCTAACTCTCCACCCACTCAGGTCTGAAAAAGCCTATCCCAATCCCTGAATTCCATATGCTGGCCTTAACATTAACCACTTAAGGGCCTCAGGTACAGCGAGAATGAGTGGGCTGCTGAGGCCTTAGTCTCATCTGATGAAAGGGAAAACATAGTGGGCAGGACCGCAACAAGTAGGAGGTGGGAGAGTGGCACAAAGACTGCACCCCACTACCACAAAGCTGTTGGGTGGGACGCATGAAATTCTGAACACAGTTTCTACCAGTTGTCATCTCACCTTATCCTGTGAGTATCATAAAAACAATAATTGTTGAACAGTCACATTCGTTTCAGATACTTGTCCCGTCTTTCTTTAATCCTGGCTCCAAGAAAGCCCAATATAAACATTTTGTGAATTAATTTAAAACAGTGGTCCAAATCTTCTAATCAATATCCAAACTGTTGTTGTTTGACACTGATCAAACAGAAACTCTGCATTTATCTAGGTACCTTTGAAAGGGTCTGCCTCCTGAGCAACTCCCTCCATGTGAGAATTCACGGACAGAGCAGTGAAGAGATCTCCTCCTCTCTTTACTGCAGTGGCTGCCATAACCTAATTTTCAATGTCTGGTGTGACTGGGTGAGTGGAGAGGGAGGTAGAATGGGGATGTGGCTGAGATAAGTGGGTAATGGAGGCAGTTGGGTAGGGTGGCAGGTACTTGCGATGGCTAGGTGGTGAGTGGGTGGGCATACTTTGACATAGTCTGGAAAGTAGGGAGTTGTCAGGCTGGGGCCCAGTCAGGTCGGCTTAGGACTTGGGTCTACAGGGGTACTTGGAGGGTTCTCAGGTGATCATTAGGGTGCTCAGATTGGAAGACAAGGGGATGTGTAGTCATTGGGAAGGGTAAAACGGTATCAGTAGTGGAGCTACCCAGAGGCTAGAGACAGACCTTTCTCATAGAATCCCTCCAGTGTGGAAGCAGGCCATGCAGCCTATCTAGTCCAAACTGAGCCCTCTGAAGAACATCCCATTCAGACCCAACTCCTGCCATTGTCCGATAACCCTGCATTTCCCATAGTTAACCCACCTAGCTCGCATATTGCTGGACACTATGGGCAATTTAGCATGGCCAATCTACCTAACCTGCACATCTTTGGAATGTGGGAGGAAACTCCACACAGTCATCCCAGGCTGGATTCAAACTCAGGTCCCTGAACTCTGAGGCAGCCGTACTAACCACTGAGCCACTGTGGCATCCTAACTGTTTAACCCTTTCTGTCTAACCTTTCCTGGTCAATACCCAGATAAGTAATGTTGGAATTGCCCACTCCACACACCACTCCTAAATGGTCCATGCCTTCAAAGATAAGTTTTTAATTAAAAGCCTTCTAGATGTTTCTTCTAGCAGGAGGGTGTGTGTGGATTGTCAATGTCAACATCTGCAAAAAAAACTAAGCTGAGGAGATTCAGCTCTTTTTGTCCAGTGTTAAGAATAAAGTAGCAGTAAATCAAAAGAAAGCCATTCATGGTAATTGAAGTAATGCATTAGTGATAGTGCAGTGGATCATTGCTTCGTGAACATGTAGGTGGCTCATGTATCCTCAATGTTATCCTGACAAGATGCTCTTCTAGCTTGCAAATATCTTTCAGAATAGGTTGATCTAGTCTATAGATGATTGTTCTCCTTGACTCCCTGCATGACCTGGAGGGTCACCCTACATGGCTATAGGTGTCAAAACTATGGAGCGTACATACAGCAGACGACATTGGCTGCACAATCTCATCTATTCAGGCATTTGAGTGTTTCTTTCAATGTGTAGATAATTTGACTACTTGATGGATGTTGAGGCTGTTTGCGCTTCATGACTCTTGTAAGGATGCTATTGGTCAGGGTTGCAGAGAACACCTTCTATTTTACAAGAGGGTTCTTGGAACTTGTTTCTCTTCAGCAAACAGGCTGCATGATTCAAAAATACCTGGTAGCCCACTGCCATATTCACAGGGATGACTAAGGATTGGAAAAAGCATACCAACATTGCAAGCAATGCCAACGTTCTGAGAATGAATAGATATATAATATTCAAAGGAAGCATTTACAATCCATGAAAAGAAATTGTATCTGAAGCCAGGGCCTCAGATCCCATGCAGCATGTGCAGATTCCATTACAACTCTTTAAATGCTTATCAGAACTGTCCTTGAGTCAAAACATCCACATTCTGGAGCAGGGGTAGTCCACTCCACAGGCCATCCCTAATTGGTCCATGTCTTCAAAGGTGAATTTTTAATTAAATACCTTTGTGTGTGTGTGTGTGTGTGGACTGTCAGTGTGGAAATGATCTCAACTTCCACAATAAAAAAGTTGAGCTGGGAAAATTAAACTCTTTTTGTCCAATGTTACAGAATAAATTAGCAGACGTCATTATCTGTGGGAAATCCTACAATATAACCACTTATTTAATAAATTCTGGTGTTAATTTCCCTTTGAAATTTGTACTAATTGGCAATGAAGCCAATTATAACATTACACAGTCAGTTTCAACAAGGAGAAATGTTTCTGTCCATTTAGCCCGCGATTTAAACTATTGCCTTGTACATTTCAATCTTTGAAATCCATTTGTTGACCAGGATCTTGAATGAATTGTCAGTGATTTTAATTAATACTCATGTGTTGTAATGAGCATATGTGTTTGTTAAATTTCATTTATGCTCCAGTCCAAGACTTCAGTTATACTTCTGTGCATTTTTTAAGAATGTAATGTATAGCAGACAGAACTAATTTGTACTGGGGCAGTGCAGAACTGCAACTCACATTGAAAACTGCACATCTTCTCAGATTACTGAGACACGAAGGAAAATGGTTCACATTTAGTAGGATGTAGGTTGGTTATGTGGAAGGAGCCTCAAACAATTTGCTTTTAATCAGTTCATGAACAGCTTGGGCCTGAAACCTAAGCTATTCATTTGAACACAAAAGAGGTGCATTATGCAAGTGGTGCCCATACTTCAAACACTAAAATTAAGCTAAGGAATTACTGATACTCCTTTCAGTATGTCTGTGTCTTGAGGTGGAAGTGAAGCTTTCCCTGCATCTTAAAAGCCAAATAAAGCTCATTATAATAAATGAATTCATATATTCATGCTTAGGAATGTTTGCATTATATTGTTCATCATTTGAGTTTTCCTTCAGCTTCATTCTTGATCTGCTATTGACTGCTTGGTGTATGTGCTCCTACTATCCTATTAAGTGGAGAGTTTCAGAACTCAATTGTATCTGTTCAAGTTGGAATGTTGTGTGACTTGAACTGGAACTCAAGAGTTGATGACGTTTCCAGACTCTTGTGGCCTTATCCTTCTCCATAATGGATGCCATGGATTTGAGAGGTGCTCTCACATGATTTTTAATAATTTACAGCAGATAGTACACGGGTGGACGGAACTCTAATTAAATTGATGTCCCCATCTAGATATATGAAGAGTATTCAATTAATTCCCAAACTGATCCTTGTGGTTAGTGGAGAGCTTTACTCATGAGGAGTTGAACTACTTCTGGTAGGGCAGACTGCCTTTCACCTGCTTTAGTAACAATGGTGTTATCTGGCTGGTCCAGTCAAGCTTGTGTACATGTGGTCTTCCCAAATGGTTAATGGCGGGATGTTGGTCAAAGGCAAAGCCACTTAAGATGGTCATTTGCTGGCGCTTCATTCACAAAATATACTTTATTCACAAACCATCCAAAAGTGCATTCCAAAAAAATTCAAGTTGCCCTTTATGGAGGTGTAACAAAATACACCTTTTCTCCATTGGTTGTGTTACACTCTTGGGTACCTCATTCCAAATGCAGTACATGTGACATTTCCCAAAAACATTCAATAACAAGTATACAAGCCATTGGATAGTGCAACTGGCTGCACATGAATAAAGTGTGTGCATTAGAGCTCTTGTGGTGCAGTGGCAGTGCCCCTACTTCTGGACCAGGAGGCTCTGGTTCACTCCCACCTGCTCCAGAGGTGTGTAGTGACATCTCTGAACAAGTTGATTAGAAAAAATATCTACAACCCAGGGAGTTCTACAAGTGACTGGTGCTTCAGCACATTGCGTCGGTAAGGTCTTAGCCAACAGCCTCTCCTCACTGCTTGTCTTGCTGCCCCAAGCTTTATAGTGCCCCTCAGCACATAGTCCTGGACCCTGGAGTGCGCCAGTCTGCAACATTCCAATGAGGACAACTCTCTGCAAAGGCCAAAGAGAGACTTTCAGCGAACAGACACCACTTTGAACTCTGACTATTAAAACTTTAACTTTCAACACGAGATGAGCCACAAGTTCAACGACACCCATGTCATCGTGGTCCAGGGCGCCTCAAAGGAGCAAAAACCAGTCAGACAGTACACCAAGGGCAAACCATCTGTTTTCAAGCAAACCGACTTTGGCAAAATACTTGCACTTCCCTTTCTAGTGATAGCCCCTTAAATTCATGAAATTGAGCGCTTTCGGAGAGAGAGGGATGTGGCTATCTCTCGGCTTTACCATCTAAGGATATTCCTCGTCTCCCCAGAGATTGTGTTGCACTGAATCCTCTCGATTCAAGTGAAACTTTACGCTGCCGCTGGATGTGCCTCAGAGATCAAAAGTGATGTGCAGAAATATTACTTCTGCGGTCATCTTATGGCAGGAAGTTTAATCCGCCTGAGTTAAGATTCTTGAGTGGTCACGGAGAATGATCAAACATTGGCAAGTGCCATCTATCAGCGGGCTGTCAGCGTATATTTGCAGCTGCCCCCTCGTTGTGGCTCTGTTTATGCTAAACGCTGATATGCCCCTTCACTTCAGGAACTGCGCAGTTGGAATGTACCTCGGCCACCCAGAGAAGGGCTTTTGTGAGAACCGTATATGGCTGTGGAACAGCAATCGGTGCAGCCGGGCTCGGGGTCTGGTCCTTTTTTGGGGCTGATGTGGGTGGATCAGAAGGTGACGAGACTCAAGGGCTATAAAACTTAACAAAGCGGGGAGGAAGAGTACACCATCCCAGAGTAAAGGACCCCGGCAAAGCAGACAGGGTGAGTCCCAGGCAGGGGTTAATACCTGCCTCTGTACCTGATTCAATATCTGGATTTATCCTCAGCTTGTACCGATGGGCAAACCGCGAAAACAGGCTGCATGCATGGGGTTTCTCTCAAATAAAAGCCTGGCATTTATTAACTTTTTTTTGAAGAAAATGCTTCATCCGTTTTAAGGCACATTGATAACTACTGCCTGTCGTTTGCTTATTCCAAGTGGCGATAAAATATCAGAAAATTTAACGTGGAAATCTACCTTATCTAGCTTATATGGGGTTTGAAAAGTGCGCTTTAGGACTGGTAACAGAGTGGAATTGATTTTTTTGTAGTTGCTGATGATCGGACAGACTTATTCCAAGGATTTCTTCACCAATTTAGTGTCGGCACAATTACTGCTTGCGTCTAGAAGTAACGAGTAGCTGCGGGATAATTCATAAAATTGTTCTCCAGGTTTTGACAGCTATATGTCTAGTTAATGCTTGCGTAAACTCCCAGATCCGCTCCTACCTTGTTTATATAAACGAGTGACTGCTTTCAATGCATATTTGTTAAATGCTGTCGTTTAGATTTCAGAATCTCCTACTGTTTAGTCCTGAACGCAAGCCTCTTTTTTTCAGTATTGTTTTCTGTATTTGCTTTGCAATGGGCTATCGGCAGAACAGAGAGTGACAGTGTCTGGCGAAGGATCACTGCAAAGGGAGCCAGTTCTGGCGATGCAACCTGCTTGACGTGGATTAGCTGTAACACTGTGTAGCAGCCGCTGAGTGTTGTGGATTTTCTGCGTTTATGACTAAATATGGTCCTTTCCCAATCCCTTATCCAGCGCCCCTATCGTCGCTCGTGGTACTGCAAGTCCGAGATGAATGCTTGAGGATAGGCAGGAGCAACTTGGACTGAGAAATACATACCTGGGAGAACTTTTATGATGTTGCAGGCGATTTCCTAATTAGGGAGAAAGATGCATTAAAAGAAAGCTCTTCAATGAATTTGTACTTCCTGTTAGACAGCAGGGATCTAGCGGCTCTTTTGAAAAATTCTTACCAGCCTTGAACTGAAAAGACCTGTGAAAGTGGGATTCAGGATTTGAATAACATCTATTTTTGCTGAATATTCTGAATTCACAAAGGATTTCAGAAACACTGCTGGGACGTTTAAGTTAAATAAGCACAGACGCGCTTCAGTCCCAATATGGTTTATATTGATCTAACAACTGCAAAGTTCAGGTTTGTCCCATCCTGTTCTGGAACAAACCATTGAATTTAGATTGTATGAATGTATTGCTAACCACATGAATCAACACACACACACACACACACCCCAACACACAGAGGTCTCTGGCTGTGTTATCTGGATTGAAATGGTGTCTCTCCTTTATCCCCACCAGACCCTTACAGATTGACCATGTGTGACGAGGAGGAAAGTACAGCGCTGGTTTGCGACAACGGCTCCGGACTGTGTAAGGCTGGCTTCGCCGGGGATGATGCTCCCCGAGCGGTCTTCCCCTCGATCGTGGGCCGCCCTCGCCATCAGGTCAGCCGCCCGGCCCCAGCAGCGACTGCTCAGTTACAACAGCAGCCTTTGGGCTTGTTATTACCATTGCTGGTTGTGTGCACTAGATAGAGATCACTTTTAGACAGTGAGACAAAATGTTGAGTTTTAATAGAGAGGCGGATGGTCTACATTTGCCACAGGGCGAGATGGAGGGTACGAGCAGCTGGGGGAAAAAGGCAGACTGGAACTGGGATATTTTTCACACTAGAATCATTCCGATCTGGAATTCACTTCCTGGAGAGGTGGTGCGAGTAGAATCCTGGTAACTTTCAAATAGTAAATATACTTCCTATAATACTTTAGAAGGCTTTAGGGTTAAAGCATGGGAGTAGAGTGAATACCTTTTATTGTGAGTAGTCACATGTGGGAGCAAATTGCGCTGTATAATTTAATGAAAATAACAAGCTTCGGTTCTGGATGATGTTTATCCCATTCAAGATCAACAAGAACCAAAAGTCGTCGCAAGAGTAAATTACTGTAGATGCGGGAATCTGTACTGAAAACCAGACATGCTGGACACAGAGGATCAGGCAGCATCTGTGATGAGAGAACATTTCGAGTCTAGATGACTCTTCACCAGAGCTGAGTCATAAAGAATCATCTCGACTCGAAACGTTAGCTTGCTCTCACTCCACGGATGCTGCCTGATCCGCTAGGATTTCCAAAAGTTATTGTAACAGCTCTGCAGCTATATAAATGTCAAATTCACAGGAGCTCCATGTTAATTATTGCCAGTTGTAAGTGTTGCACTCTGCACCCCCCCCCCCCCAATTGTACATTCTCAAACATTGCTTTAGTGTGTTGCTCATACATATGGACTTTGCCTGTTTGTTTAACCTTACAGGGTGTTATGGTCGGAATGGGCCAGAAAGACAGCTACGTAGGTGATGAGGCTCAGAGTAAAAGAGGAATCCTGACCCTGAAATATCCAATCGAGCATGGCATCATCACAAATTGGGATGACATGGAGAAGGCAAGAGACTATTTGTATTCTTCCTGAACCAGTTAAATCAACCCAGCTAGAAACTGCTCCAAAGGCCTGATATTGAACCAAGCAAATTGATACTATAATTGCAAGAGGGATGAACAGAACAACTGTATTTTAAAACACTGGTCATTTTCCCACAGATCTGGCACCACACTTTCTATAACGAGCTACGTGTAGCCCCTGAGGAACATCCAACTCTGCTCACTGAGGCTCCCCTGAACCCCAAGGCCAACCGTGAAAAGATGACCCAGGTACTGCACTGCCAGTTTGCTGCTAGCTTGGCAGTAATCAATTTGCTCTTGACTAGCTACATTATGCTGGAAAGATTTGGCAAACCCCCCTAATGCATCTAGTACTGCTACTAAATAAACATTGTTAAAAATATTGATGTAACTATTTCCATGCCATTGAACACTTTGGATATTGAATTTATACTGGCATAGCTGAAAACAATGGACTAACATAATGGCACTACATAACTATTTTGTTCATTTCCAGATCATGTTTGAGACCTTCAACGTGCCAGCCATGTATGTTGCTATCCAGGCTGTGCTGTCCCTTTACGCGTCTGGCCGTACAACTGGTAAGTAAAGGAGCTGTTCTCTGCCCTGGGAGACAGGAGGGCCTACTCGTGGCTGTTTCTGATCAGGTAATTGTGCCTGTGTGCAGGTATCGTGCTGGACTCTGGAGATGGTGTCACCCACAATGTGCCAATCTACGAGGGTTATGCCCTGCCCCATGCCATCATGCGCTTGGATCTGGCTGGCCGTGATCTCACTGACTACCTCATGAAAATCCTTACTGAACGCGGCTATTCATTTGTCACTACAGGTGAGGAGCAGGGTGGCTTTTGCTTTCAAAATACAGCAATGACTTTACATAGCCTTGGTTATAAGGACGACCTACTTTATGTTCAAAGTACATTTAAGCCTGCAGTAATGCTAATAAATGCAAAGCATGAAGTTTTCACAAGTGTTTAAGTGTAAACATGTCGTGCATCTTTCTAATAATTATTTTTATAATGAAAGGAAATAAAAACTGTTTGAATCCCAATTCAGAATAACTTGAGAAATGCCTAATTCTATAGCAACCACAAAACCCACTTCCCACAGTTTTCTGATGTTTCCAAAGCCAAGTCTTCATGTAGGATCCTTATGAATGTTCAACCAACAAATGGAGACAAACAGCTCCTATTAAAATTAACTCAAGTTCACCCTTGCCTTGGGAAAGACAAGCAAGGCAGCAGTTTATATACCAAGGAAAGACTGTGGTAGATGTTATCCAACTGGAACCAGTGCAAATTCAACCGATGCAAATGATCAGATTGGTAGGAAGTTATTGACACGATATTCTCAATTTTACTGGGTAGCTTTGAATGATTTGTTTAGTTTTACTTTATTATTTTTCCAAGAAATTCCTTGCAACATGATACCGCAATTGTTTTTTGCCAATTTAAATTTAGTAGGAAGGAGAGCAATCACAAGCCTATGTGCAGGTGTATATTTGGCACAGCCATGAGATCCAATCAAGTATTATCAAAGACAAGTCTAATGTACTACTGGATGAACACAGCAGGCCAAGTAGCATCATAGGAGCAGGAAGGCTGATGTTTCCAGCCTAGACCCTTCATCTGAGGGTCTAGGCCCGAAACATCAGCCTTCCTGCTCCTGAGATGCTGCCTGGCCTGCTGTGTTCATCCAGCTCCACACCTTGTTATCTCTTATGTACTACATCTGTTTGATTCCCAGCTGAACGTGAGATTGTCCGTGATATTAAGGAAAAGCTGTGCTACGTGGCTCTCGACTTTGAGAATGAGATGGCCACAGCTGCCTCCTCATCCTCCTTAGAGAAGAGTTATGAACTGCCTGATGGCCAAGTCATCACCATTGGCAACGAGCGCTTCCGTTGCCCAGAGACTCTCTTCCAGCCATCTTTCATTGGTGAGTTGATTTTATGCTTCAGCATTAGTTGCTAGTTCAATGGTTTAAAGTATCTAAAAAGATTGCATGGGTCAGCTATACAATAACATAGTATCCCAGCCACTATGGTCCATTATGACCAACACCCTCTTCATTGAATAGAAAAACTGTAGTCCGAAATGTGGACACAATTCACTTTTATTAATAATTCTACAATAATGCTAACTGACCCGGGAGCGGGCAGCTCTCAAGTGAGTCATTCATGGGCAGAGCCATCACTATTGTATCCTGAATCAGAGTACTATATGTGCAGACATCTCCATGGGTAAATGGAGTTCTGGTTAAGATTAGCCAGAATCTAACTGACTGGTGAAACATTTTCAAGGCACTGAGTGGCCTATTCCTGTTCCTATGGTCGCTATGTATCAGTAAGGTTACATGGAATCATGTGTCATAATATAACTAATGCAATTTTATCTAACCAGCATCTGCTTAATCCATTTGTGATCTTGAACTGGATCACGTCTCCATAAATAGTAGGTTTACAAACTTGCATTTTTCTACATGGTCAACACCATGAGATACCTTTCACATGGGTGTCAAGAATTCAAAACGTCCTTTGATCATATACTATTTACTTGGCAGGAATGGAGTCTGCAGGCATCCATGAGACCACATATAACAGCATCATGAAGTGTGATATCGACATCAGAAAGGATCTGTATGCCAACAACGTACTGTCTGGAGGTACCACTATGTACCCTGGTATTGCTGACCGTATGCAAAAGGAAATCACAGCACTGGCTCCCAGCACCATGAAAATCAAGGTTAGTTGCATAAGCATTAATGAAATTAAACAGCACAACTGTTATTTTGTGTCTCATCATTGCTGACTTTGTTTAATAATGTCAAGCAGAATGGCTGTTTGCCCAACAAAATGGGGTAAAAGTAATGAGAAAAGGGTTTTCTTTTCTGTGATTATATTGTTAAAGCCAGAATAAGGCAAAAATTACTCGTGTTGATGTTCAGATCAAGCAGTCACCGTAAACATCAACTGATACTCACATTACTTCTGGCTCAATGCATTCTGTCAATGGTATCTTATAACATGGTATAATACCGATAACACAGGTATACAGTTTCTGAAATCAAAGTTGCCCTAATGTCCATTCCATCAGTATATCCATTTATCAAGTGCACAACTCTAAATTATTTATAGCCAATCTCAACACTTCTTGACATATTATTATTTGGCTATTTCATTGATGCTAACCAAGTAGTTCAGCTTCTTGACTGTAGAGCTGGATGAACACCGCAGGCCAAGCAGCATCAGAGGAGCAGGAAGGCTGATGTTTTGGGCCTACACCCTTCTTCAGAAATGGGTCTTAAAATGAAGAAGGTCTTAAAATGAAAAAAAATGAAGAATTAAAATGAAGAGCGTCTAGATCAGAACCGTCAGCCTTCCTGCTATTTCTGAAGAAGGGCCTAGGCCAGAAACATCAGCCTTCCTGCTCCTCTGATGCTGCTTGGCCTACTGTGTTCATCCAGGTCTACACCTTGTTATCTCAGATTCTCCAGCATCTGCAGTTCCTACTATCTCTGAACCAGCTCAGCTTCTCAGTTTATTTCACTTAGTTTTGCAATAAATGCACACTGTGTAGATTAATCTCTTGTCTTCAGAGACAATTTGAAGAAGTTTCTTGACCTGACTCATAAAAGGCCTAGGTTAAATGTCCTTATTGATAAGATGCACTTCCAATTAGGTAGATATTTTGTTTATGTTCAGCAAACATGGCTCTCCATGGGTTACATATTAAAAAAAATCTGTAAATTTATTTTTAATTAACAGAGCTCTGATAAATTTCAAGGCATCTTTCTAAAATATATTAACTTTAAATAACAGTACATTAAAAAAAAACTTCACACTCTTGTATAGATAGATAAGATAGATGAATAAGGATGGATAGATGTTCATGCAAACTATTCGTCCAAGTCCTTACCTTGTCCACTAGGAGTGCATTTCCTCTAAGTGGTAAGAGAAAACATGTGTCTATCTCCTTGGGCTAGCCGAATAGTACAGGCGCAATTTATCTCCCTGACTATTCAGTCAGGCAATGATGTTTAATGACAATGCAGAAGGGAGGCTAAATGCATGAAAAGGGGCACAAAGTATTTGGCAAGTGGGAGTCCTTGGCAAGACCTGCATTTGTTGGCCATCCCTAATTACCCGTGGAATGTGTGGCTTGTTCAGCCCTTTCAGTGGAACGTTATGAGTTAGCCACATTGCTTTGTGTCTGGAGTTACGTGGAGACCAGACCAGGTAAGGACAGCAGATATTCTTTCCCAAAAGGTGTAAGTGAACCAGATAGGCTTTTACAACAATAGTTTCAATGGCCATTGTTTCAAGGACTGATGTCAAATTCCAAGCTTATTAAATGAATTTAAATTCCAGCAGCTGCCAAGGTAAGATTTGAAACCCTGTTCCCACGGAATTTTCAGGGCTCTGATTTACTTATCCAGTGGCATTATCATTACATCACACTCTTGATGGAATATATTTTAGCATTAGCAGTTGGCTGGATAAAAATGAACCATGTGGATTATCACAGTGTACAATACCTTATAATCAATGCTGTTGCTATATATAATAGAGTAACATTTTAATACTGCTTCCAGTCAACAACAATTCCAAGTTCTGTAATACTTCAGCCTGTAGTAAATTTTGTAAGTTATTGTACAATTTCAAAATAGTATGCCACTTTAAGATGCATTTTAATCACCATCATAAATAGGCTGTGTGCAACTTTTTATTGATAGAAATTCAAGTTTGACAGTAAATGTTTGCTGAGGTTGGGAGGTCGAAAGAAAGCAGGTGTATGATTTGGCTTTAGGTCACAATACTAAAAATAATGTGTTTTCTTTTAGTAATGTCAGGACGATTGTTTCATCATGAGCAGGAATAGATGACCTCATTTTAACATCTCATCCAAAAGAATGCACTTTTGGCAATTCAGTAGTTATGACTGTAGGTCATCCTAGAATTAATGCTTTTAGCCCTGATGTAGGTCTTGAACCCACAGCAGCGTTTTGACAGAGGAGAACCAGCCCTCTTCAGTGCCTGCAAATGGGCTTGTATCCACAGTACCAGAAGTTCTCAACATGGTGAGATTCCAAAGGGTTAGGCCCCTCTGCAGGTTCAGGAAGTGGAAAATCAGAAAGAAGCTAGGCACCTGGGATCACTGTCATGCCCTCGTAGCCAGCTGATCTGAAACAGCCTGATCCCCAGCCCACCTCTGCAGTTACCAAATGTTTGAAGTTGAAGAAAGCAAAATAAAAGTTGGAAAGCAACAATTCCAATACAAGCCACATTTTCAAAGAAACAAATGAGTGAACATTGCCTATTATTTAAGCTGTGATTGCAAACTGGTTATGCACAAGTCACTGATATCATTTTGTTGTGTACCTTTTATAATAGATCATTGCTCCTCCTGAGCGCAAATACTCAGTCTGGATTGGTGGCTCCATCCTGGCCTCTCTCTCCACCTTCCAGCAGATGTGGATTAGCAAGCCCGAATATGACGAAGCTGGTCCATCCATTGTACACCGCAAATGCTTTTAAACCGTCATCTTTCCTCTCTCCTCTTTTTGTATCTTTTTGCAACAAGAAAACTGTGAATGTGCAATTAGAGAAACATACCTTCTCCTGTTTTCATTCCGTTGCTCTGACACTAGATATTAGCTGTAGCTTTAACTGAATGAATGGGAGTTTTTAAAATAAAGTCAGAATGTGTTGCCAGTATATTCACAATTGTCTTGTGTTTCCTGAAATATTTGACACCTATTTATTTAGTAGAGTAATGGTGAACTAATCAGACATGACTAAAATCAAAGATAACAGAGGAAATTTAAACTGTATCTTGGTTTATTTATTTCAAGATATCACCTTTCATTTTAAATTTGGTTCAAAACTTTTGGCTTCAGATTAAATAATCTCCCATTGCTAATTTATGTAAATTGTGTTCACATTTTCCTAAACTGCTTACGTTTCCTTTCACTGTTGTCTGCTTTTACTTTATTTTCTGAGAAATGCAGTCATCTTGAATTAAATGCTTAAAAAAAATGACAGTTTAATAAACTATTACAGAGGATGCTTGATTCAAGCAGTCCACTGGGTTTCTGAACTCAGGTGTGTCTTGTGCTGTTAATAGAAATTAATAATCCAATTTAACAAAGAACTGAATTGAAAGACACATGTAGCAAGTTTTTTTTGTTATTCAATTTCAATTACTTTGAAGTCAGGATTATTTAAAGTATAGGCATTACATGTGGTTATCAGTACTGAACCTGAAAACTAAAGAAATTAACAATGTGTTTTTGAAACACAATGAAGCTACAAATTGACTTAAATCTTTAGATTTTTCTTATTATGTGGGAACTATGTTGGAATGTGTAAAGTCTACCAATATCATAATGCTTGTCACATGGAACTACTCACCATAAAAATTATTATTCAGCAAGCACTACATTTAAAGTATTCCATGTTGAATTCAGTAGTAATCCAACGTGTTGCTAATTGAGCATCATTCCTATCAGTGTAAGCTGTTCCTTTAAACTAGTTACTTTTTGTTCAACTATTACAGAAGATTAATTTTGGGTCATATAAATAAGTTAAGAACCAAACAAAAACAATGGGCTGTTTTTGTTTTAACTGCTTTTACAGTATGAATTTAGGAGGAAAATACAATTATTCATGCAATTCATACTAATGATGTAGTATTTACAATCTACTAATATGGCTACTTCCATCGAGACCCAATTGTGTTTGTACACCAGAACATGTGTTCACCAGTAGCAGTTACATCAGGGACATCCCACAGCAATTCATACGTTAAAACATTAAATTAATCACTGGTAATGTTTTTATCCCCATCCTCCGAGTTCATAGTTATCTAATTAGAAGAAAAACATAAATTTAGTGGAAATTTATAACAGAAATAGCTGACAGAACATTGTCCACTGCATCAGTTATGTGACTGACTGAGAATTCAGATGTGCCCACTGCATTCTGATTAGTAAGTAAAAAATGACTACTAGACACACTTGTGGGATGTGTGGTCCTGATGTTCACTTTTACAAGTGAACTTTAACCATTTTGGGTATTTGGTGTAAATGGTTAAGGAAAAAGCAGAATTTGTAAGTGCTTTTAATTACTGGATGGTGTACATTAATTCAACATTTATATACCCTTATGTTGTATGAGTGCCATACATAAAGGTACTTTTGATTAAGATGAGTCGATCTGGCTAAAAAAAGTGTCACTGCAGCTGTGGCTGTGGTCAATTGGCAATTTCTTTTCGTGACAATAACTTGTCAAGTTTCTGCAGCTTTGCTTCAGTAAAAGCGAACTCAACAAAAAGTTTGTACAATTCCCCAGGCCACATGGAATCAAACACACAGTTAAATTTAATGAGAATGGTTGAATGATAACATTACAGGGATCAACCTAAAAATTAGTAATGATGCTAAACACCGTTTCCACGAGAACTAACTTTGCAAAGTAGCAATTTTAAATCCAAAACAGGAAAAGCACGCTCCAAACATAGCAAAGAAATGAACAGCATTTATTAGCTTCAGCGTGAATTTCAGAGTCAATTTTATAAACACTTTTGGACATAACATTATACGTGTGAAATACTTGGTGCATTTCAAAACAAAATATTAACCACCTTATTTCACCTAAATGTACAAAATGTGTTAAATAATCCAGTTCTCAGAAACTGGTAATAAAAACTTGAAAGCAACATATTGTTTATTCTAAATAATTTATACAGACTCCAGGATTGTAGTAGTCTCACGTTGTCACCTCATGTCCATGATGATGATATTCATATCTTTTACAATGATGTGTTTGCAAGTCTGAAAGAAAAATCAGTCATGAGTTTGGCATGTACAGTTCTGTTCACAAAGTACTGCATTAAATAAGCAACCATCCAGAAAAATGCTCCTACTAAATGCTGTGTCTTTCGTCTACTTTCTAGCCTTCTTTTAACTTTGGAGCTTTGTGTGAAATTCAGGTCTTTCTCCTATAGGAAAGATGTTGCAAAACTTGAAAGGGTTCAGAAAAGATTTACAAGAATGTTGCCAGGGTTGGTGGTTTGAGCTATAGGGAGAAGCTCAACCGGCCTGGCAGCATCTGTGAAGATAAATCAGAGTTAACGTTTTGGATCCGGTGACCCATCCTCAGATCCCTGGATGACATGTCCATCCTGGGCCTCCTCCAGTGTCACAACGACACTACCCGCAAACTGGAGGAGCAACACCTCATATACCATCTCGGGAGCGTACAGACTGACGGCCCGAACATAGGATTCACCAGTTTTAAAATCTCCCCACCCCTGCCTCATCCAAGTCCAACCCTCCCTCTCATTCCCACCTCCTTTGACGCAACCTGTCCATCTTCTTTCCCACCTGTCCACCCCACCCTTCCCACTGACCAGTCTCCACTATACCCCCCACTTGCATCCACCTATCACCGTCCCACCCTCCTCCCTCTATTTATTGCCCAGCTCCCTTCCCCTTCCCCAGTCCTGATGAAGGGTGTAAACCTGAAGCGTCAACTTTCTTGCTCCTCTGATGCTGCCCGACCTGCTGTGTTCCTCCAGCTCCACACTGTATTGACCCGGATCAATAGATGACATTATCAGACCTTCACCTTGAACACCTTGTTTAAATGAAATTCAAGGCACACTATACAATTTTGATCATTTTACAAACAAAGTCAGAAATTGCTGGAGAAGCTCAGCCGGTCTGGCAGTAACTGTGGAGAGAAAAACAGAACTCACATCTCAAGTCCTGTGACCCGTCTTCGGAACTAGAAGCAACTGGGAAAAGGTGGTATGATGACTGGGGTGTGCAAAGGACTGGGGAGGTAGGTGGAGTGGGAACCGGGAGAGAGAGAGAAAATACAGGGTGAGCGAAGAGAGGAGTTGTTGGCTGGAAGTCAGGAAAACCGGCAATAATGTAAAGTAGGAATTAACTGTGTAGAAAGCAGCCCAAGTCATGATGGTACCTGGGTGTGGGGCTAAGCAATACCCATGTCACATTGTGTCTGATTGAAAGGTACATACAAAGTTTGAGCATATTTCTACTAAAATTAAACTTCAGTTTGCATTTTCTTACCTAATTCTGAAAAGTCAACTTAAAAATAGCATAAATTCAAAAGTCTAAGATAATTGTTGGAAGCATTTGGAAATGATAGTTGTATCTGATAAAAGATTGTACATACTTGGTACAAAGGTGGCTCCTTCGAATGTGGGTGAAAGCCTTGCTTTCGGCAGGAGGACACTTCCTGTACCCCCGCAGCAGTCAGGCGGAAGGCTCCAGTTCTAGAAAACATCAGAAGTTGATCAATAGTTTTTACCGATTATACCCAAAGATAAATAAACCATACTCATCTGTGCATTGGACACTACCAATACAAATCAAAAGTCAAGTTTATACAAATTCCAGAAGTGAAATTTAAAAATTAGGAGGTATGTATAATTCCAGCAGCAGGATTATTGATTGTGTACAAGGTCATATCTGCAATTGTATTCACTGCTGCTTTCTAAGGAACATGGGTTGGAATATGAGTCACCGTGGGACAATCTCAAACCAATAACATTGACCATAAACAAATCAGATGATTTATTGGATGTGTTATTCCTCTGGTTTGATTTTTCCACTGTGCCTCTGTCAAGGATAAACCAGAAGAATAACACATTCAATAAATCATCTCATTTGCTTATGGTCAATGTTATTAGAAAAAGCCACAGTCCAGTTCATTTTCTTTATGAGAGAGAACATACAGCTCAATGCAAGAACCCAGCAACTCCACCTCCTCGTGCAGTCTATGGGAGCTTGAAATGGGAACTTGGGAATAGTGAATGACCGGGGAAACTTCAAAGGACACCTGTAATCATCTTTTCTTCACAGGCATTTCTTGGATTAATTTGGAATGATCGACATTATGGTCAGGGATACTTGTGCCATGATTTGTAATCGACATAGTTGTCATTGTATGTGCTATGTAGTGCAGTCTTTATTCTGGAATTGGTGAGTGCCTGATTAATAAAGCAATTGCCCTGAAGGGCCTCAGTTCACAACGTGTTTAACACGCTTGCCTTCATTTCTCAGACCTTTTGAGTAGAGGAGCTGGGACGTCATGTTGAGGTTGTACAGTATGTTAGTGAGACCTTTTCTGGAGTACTGCATCTAGTTTTGATTGCCCTGCTATAGGAAGGATATTATTAAACTGGACAGGGTTCAGAAAATATTTACCGGCATATTGCTGGGAATGGAGGGCTTGCAATATAAAAATAAATGCTGGAACTTTTTCCACTGGTGTGTAGGAGGTTGACAGGTAACCTTATTGAGGTTTATAAAATCATGAGGGACATAGTTAAGATGACTGACAAGGGTCTTTTCCCTGAGGTGGGGAAGGTCCAAACTTGAGGGTTTATTCTTAAGGTGAGAGGAGAAAAAGGTCATGAGCAGCAACTTTTTTTTTTTTTTTTTTTACACAGAGTGTGGTTCATGTGTGGAATGAACTGTCAGTCGAAGTGGAGGATACAGGTACAGTTCCAACATTTAAAAGACATTTGGATAAGTACAAGAAGAGGGAAGGCTTTGAAGGATATGGGCCAAATGCAGTCAGGTGGGACAAGTTTAGTTCAGGAACGTGGTCAGCACGGACTAGTTGGGCTGAAGGCTCTGTTTCCGTGTGGTATGACTCTGTGACACTACTCAGTGCACTCTGGGCATGCTTGCAGCCATTTCTCATTTCCATTGCACATTCCCAATCAGAAGGAGGTGAAAGGCAGCAGAGTGAGTGGCCTAAGATCAGGTTACAGCTCCGTTTGTTACTCTTGGTGCCCCAACAACGTTCGTCTCCCTTTCTGCATTGCACTCCCTAACCAATCTCAATGCCCAAGCTTTCATGTTGAGTCGGTGCCCTTCACAGTAATCATGGTCTCTGCATTCCAACTTGCCTTCCCTAACAGTGGTACCTGATAAACCCCATGACTTCTGGTACACAGATTGCCCTCTCATCAGGACTGACTGTGGTCCTTTCCCCTGACTAACTTGGAACAACAGTATCCAATGCTGACCAAGCAGATCCCTGACCGATTTCTATGCAGCTCATTGATCGACTTACCGCTCAACCCCATATTGGTTCAACTATAGGGAGGTGATGGCCTAGTGGTATTATCGCTGGACGATTAATCCAGAGACCCAGATGATGTTCTGGGAACACAGGTTCGAATCACTTCAGGACAGATGATGGAATTTGAATATTTTGAATAAACTATCTGAAATTGAGAATCTAATGATGGCCATGAATCCATTGTCAATTGTTGGGAAAAAACCCACCTGGTTCACTAATGCCCTTTTAAGGAAGGAAACTGCCATCCTTACCCGGTCTGGCCTCCATGTGACTCCAAACCCACAGAAATGTGGCTGATTCTTAACTGCCCCCTCGGCAATTAGGGGTGGGCAATAAATGCCGCCTGGTCAGCGATGCCCTCATCCCATGAATGAATAAAGAGAATTCCAGACTCTAAACACATTCTGTATAAAAAACCTTACCCATTATGTTTCCTTTGAACTCCCCCCGCTCCCCCCCCCCCCCACCTTAAATGCATGCTCCCTAGTTTTGGGGTAGAACGATGGCTCAATGGTTAGCACTGCAGCCTGACAGCGCCAGGGACCCGGGTTCGATTCCACTCTCGGGGGCAACTGTCTGTGTGGAGCTTGCACATTCTCCCCGTGTCTGTATGGGTTTCATCCAGGTGCTCCAGTTTCCTCCCACAGTCCAAAGATGTGCAGGCTAGGTGCATTGGACATACTAAATTCCCCACTGTGTTCAGGGATGTTTAAATTAGATGGGTTATAGGGGGATGGGTTTGGGCGGGATGCTCCGAGGGTCAGTGTGAACTGGTTGAGCTGAAGGGCCTGTTTCCATACCATAGGGGTTCCATGATCATAGGCCTGCAGAACTGACAATGGCTCCTCCCAGGACTATAATTAGATGGATCCCTGGATCATGATTGCAACAAGTAGCTGACTAACAATGACCATGTCCTGGATGGAGATCAGATGCTGTCCCTGACAGAATTTGGTGGGATCCCTGACTGATCACTGTCCCCCTTGATGGGCCAAGGACAATTTAGCACCTCAGACATTGAGACAGTCATTTGATTGGTGCATATGCAGTGTGTTTGCCTCATAAGCTGCTGGCACATGGTACAGGTACAAGGCTGGCATAGCATAATGCCGTACAGCGAGATGTCCATCCCCTTGACTGATCATTGCTGACAAACCTGCCCGGCTGACTGTGCTGAAAGCTAAACACAAAACCGAACCACAGTTTGCCTGTAAGGTCTGAATGGAATGACAATGCGCAAAAAGGCAGGATATGGTAAGACAGAGATGCTGTGAGTGTTCAAGTAAGTGCAGAGTTAGTGACTGTTACAGAAGCAAGCTAAGATCCTTAAGGTATACCTTCTTCTGATGCATGTGATCAATGGCTGACCTGCATACCTAGTAGGAGCATTGCAGTGTAAGGTGTCAGTGAGCTCCAACTTGCAGTAGTGAGGTGCTGAGCCATATCACAAGTTGATCCAAGATATGCCATAATGACAAGGCTGGTACATTACCATTGCCAATTTCCTTGGATGAAAGGTGCAAGTGCACACTGCCCACAACACATGCCCTGCAATGTTGGGCAATGCTAGCCAAGACAAAAGCATGGAAAAGATGCCTTTTTGGAATTAGCGCCATCTAGCTTCTTTCTAAAGACTTGGCATCTCTATGCAGGCTGCATCGAAATGAGGCAACTTTAGGTAATAATGAGATGTTAATGCACACAAGCCTCTCATTACCCAGCAATAAGATGTGCATCTTGCTGCTAAAACTTTGTGGAAAATCAGACATCTTGTTTTCTGGATATCAAGAATATAATATTCATTCTCATTGTATTTTCCAATTTTTGGGCCATTGCACACGTTGTTCAGAATCTGAGAAAATTTAGCACAGTGTTTCTACTTGTGAGAAAAAGCAGAAGTACAGACCGTCAACATAAGATGTTCAGCAATAAAAACAAAAAGGGATTCAGAAGAAGCCCTTCTTAGCCCAGAGAGTGGCGAGAATTGGGAACTCATCACCAAAAGGAGCAGTCAAGGCAAAAAGATGCACGTAGGACAAAGATGGAACATGTACAGGAGAGAAGACAGCATTTTGTTGATAGAGTTTGATGAGGTGGAATACGAGAGATATTTTGATTTAGGGGTACTGCTGGAGAATTGCAAATATTATACACTTAGATGAAAGCCCAATAACTACGGCCCGGTCAATTTAATCTCAGTGGTGGAAAAGTTTTTAGAAACTGCATTCCAGGTTAAAATTAATACCACAGAATATGCAAACAACTGAAAAAGCCAACACTGATTTGTTAGTGTCAAATCATCATCAGCTACCATGCTTGAGATTTTTGATTAGGTAACAGAGAAGGTTGGTGTGGGTAACACTCCTGACATGGCATATAGAGTCCTCAAGAAAAAGCATTTAATAAAGTACTGCAGAACAGTTGTGATAAACGACAGATCTCATGGAACAAAAGGAACAGTGGCAACATGGATACAAAATTGGCTGAGACAGGCAACAGAGAATAATGTTTAATGAATCAAACAAATAGAAAATAGAAATTGCTGGAGAACCTCAGCAGGTCCAGCAGCACCTGTGGAGAAGAGTGATTGTTAATGGATGGTTTCCAGACTGGAAGGTGGTTGGGCTTGGCAGGGCTGGGTGTTAGGACCCCTGTTCATCCTGATCTATACTAATGGCCGACACCTTGGCGTACAGAAAATGGTTTCAAAGTTGTGTATTATCTACAAATTTAGAACTACTGTGCACCATGAGGAGATATTGTAGAATTTCATTTACACACTGGAAGAACAGGCAGACAAATTATTAAGGGAAGAGAGTGAAGTGACTCATTTTGATCAAAAGAATGAGGAAAGAGAACCTTAAATAAAGGGTGCAATTTCTAATGATGGTGCAAGAAATGAGGGAGCTGGGGTGTATATGTACACAAATCATTGAAGGCAGTGGAACAAAGTTGAACAAGTGGCTAAGAAGGCAGATTGCTTTCCTGGATTTTATAGATTGGAGCGTAGAGAACAAAAGCCAGGAAGCAATGTTGAACCTGTGGAAAACACTAGCTCGATCTCATCTAGGGCAGTGTGTCAAATCCTTGGAAGTGCCTTTAGGAAGGGCATGAAGGTATTAGAAAGGGTGCAGAAAAGATCCACAAGGATGATTCCAGGGGTAAGAAACTTCATTTCTATAGAAAGGTTGGAGACCATTCTCCTTGGAAAAGAGAAGGAAGGTTGAGTGGGAGATTTGGTAGAGGCATTAAAAATCATAAAGGGGCCTGGAGCAATGCTCTTGCTAAGCTGCTTTGCCATGTAGCCACTTGCAGACCTATAGGGGTCACTTCCACACGATGACCATGATGATCTGCCCAGCGGAAATAGTAAAAGGGTAAACTTAGGTCAGGGTGGAGTAAATATTCCCACTCATGGATAGATTGAGAACCAAAAGGGCACAGACTTAAGGTTTCATGTGAAATAGCCAATGGTGAAGGAAAGCTCTGCCTTAGAATATGGAGGACTCAGGCTCCACTGGGATTTTCCAAAAGGGAAATCAATCATTGTCTTTACAGAGAAAGTTCTGCAAGGTTACCCGAAAAGGCAAAGCAGTGGCATTAGTTAAATTGCTTCTTCAGAGGCCAATCACAGACAGATTTGAATGGCTGAATGGCCTCAATGTATACTGTAACCATTAATTGATTCTATGAAAATCAAGTGGAACATAAAGACTGGATGGGTTAATGGACTGCTTCTATACTGTATATTCAATAAATATCAGTTTAAGAAACCTTCCTGACCTAGTATTTCTAGACCATGCAGAGGATAGTGATGATAGGAAATGAATGAAGCCGTCATCATTATTTCAATGGGAGTCATGACTTGAGTTTGATGGAGATCTGATTAACTGGTGAAAACATGCGAGCAATTGCCTATCTATACACTAGGCCAAAAGGACTGAAAAACACCAAAATTGAGTAGCTACAGGAAATCAAGATATGCAAGTTATGGGTCATTTTATAAATCCTCATTACTGATAGGAGCTATGGCTACTGAATGGTACAGCTCAGAAATCTAAAGCCTATGCACGATTTTTCATTCTATTAGTAAGTTATGATTAAGAGTTATCACTTTTATATAGTGCCTTCCATCATGTCAGAATGTTCCACAAAGCCCTTCTGTAACCGTATTATAACACATGAAATGCTACAATCATTGGTACACAGCAAGATTCCATATGTGGCAATTTGATAGGGTGAAAATAATCTGTTTTAGTAATGTTAGTTGAAGGATAAATGATGCCCAGAACAGTGAGCCAAATTCCCCTGTCCTCTGTCTAAATAAAGACATGGATACTTTACATCCAGCTAAGAGGTAGGCAGGACCTTGGTTTCACATCATTCAAACATTCCCAACTGAGAACAGAGAACAGTCTCTTCAGCACTGCATTGGAGTGTCAAACTAGAAGATGCACTCTTATCACTGGAGTGCGACTTAAACCATAACCTTTGGGTCAGAAACAAAAGTGCTACAAGTAAGTCAAAGCCGACAAAGGGCAGCAGAACCCAAATTTGCAATATGTGCTTCGTGCACACAAGGTACCCAGAGGACAGCACCAGGTCATACTCATTGTTAATTCAGGCCTTTTCAAATCATTCCAGTGAGTCCCCAAATTATAAGTTCAGAAAATATTAGATTCTGATTAGCCAAGTAAAACCAGGGAAACCAACATGCTCATGGCCTCACACAGAGCAGGAACACAGCAGTTCATACTGGCTTGCTTTTTGAAAAACAAAACCAACTTACTCATTGTGTTTAGGAGCACACACAATTGCAATGGACTCAGGCAGCATCAGCTGGTAAGAGCAGTGAGTATGAAGATCGACACTTGACAGAAATGCAGTCTGTGTTGGATGAGTCTGTAAAGAGATGGCTTTTTGAAAAATCCTCCTTTAATGCAAATGTCATACACAAACATTTTGTGAGTTTAATCAATAGTTGTGCATCTTTTCTCCTTCTAAACAGCAAGATAGTCACAGGAAGCATTTTCCTATCTCTTCCAACAAAAATCAGTATTGGGTTGGTGCACCATGAGATACACTTGTTCCCTGACAAACAGCAGTCATGAAGTACCTTACAGAACACAGCCGAGATTACATACAGAGATTCTTCCATCGTAGCTTTCTCTTAATTCTGTCAACAACTAACTCAGCCAACATACTATCTAGTGAAGTTTAAGCATGTACCTCAAAGATTTACAGACAGAAACCCTAAGGGTGAGATCCCCATCGTCTGGAAAATCCTGTCAGTTTGGAGGGAGAAGACTAGCCAGCTCATTTGTTTCTCTCTGCAACCTTTCTATTGCTCCACACCTTCCAACATCTATCAATTCTTCCCTTAAACGATCCAACACACTCTTCCTGTGGCAGAGTGGCACATACTCAAACCACTTTGCAAAAACTCAATTTCAAAGTTTTCTCTTACATTTTTTTGCACCGGTAAAAATAATGAAAGAATCTCAAGTATCTCCTTCAGATGATAGTACTTCACCTTAGCACAATCCTGGTAAAACTTCAAGGGTTGGGGCCCCTGCTATTTTCTGACTATTTGGAGACATATTGAGGGCACAATCTCCACATCTGCAGATGATACCAAGCCACAGAGAATAGTGAGTTGTGAGGATGGTGTTTGGTGACTTTAGAGGGGCATTGGACAGCAGGCTAAATGGGTACGTAACCCAGATGAATTTTAATGCAGGGAAATGTGAGGTAATGCATTTTGGCTGAAGAAATGTGGACAGGCAATACAGGCTCAATGTTACAACCTTGAAGGGAGTACAAGAGCAGAAGAACCTCAGGGTTCGAGATCATAATTCTCTCAAGGTGGCCGGTTGAAATAGTTAACAAAAAAATCCAAAGAACTGTGGATGCTGGAAATCAGAAACAAAAGAAAGAGCCTCTGGAAAAACTCAGAGGTCTGGAGGCATCTGTGATGAGAAAGCAGAGTCAATGTTTCAGGTTCAGTGTCCCTCTTCAGAACATAAATTGAAACAGTTGTCAAAGGTTATAGGATTTTCGGGTTTATAAATAGGGGCTTAGAGTAAAAAAGCAAGGAAGTGATGCTACACCTCAACAAATCATTGGTCAGACTATATTTAGTGTACTGTGTTCAGTTTGGGGTACCTTGTTTAAGGAAAAGTGTTAAAGCATTGAAGAGTGCAAAGGAAATTTACTGGAATAATAAATACCAAAAATGAGGTAGATAGAAAGAAAGACTAGGGAGACTGGGATTATTCTCCTTGAATCATAGAAGATTGAGACAGGACGTTACTGTGTTCAAAATGACGAACAATTTTGACAGGGTAAAGAAGGATACCCAAAACAGAATATGAGTCAGTAACTAGGGATCACAGTTTAACGACTGCTAGTGAAAGAGCTAGGAGTGACATGAGGAGAACCTTCTTTACCTGCAGAGTTGTTAGGATTTGGAATGTGTTGTCTGGTGGAGGAGATTCTACAGAAGGTTTCAAGAGAGCTGGATATACATTTGAAAGTGATAAACTTAGACAGCTATGGAGATAGGGCTGGAGAATGTGACAAGCTGAGTATCCCTTTCAGGAGCTGGAACAGACAAATGGGGCAACTTCCTCTTTCTGTACTGTAAAATTCTAAGATTTTATGATTCCTGGCAACATCGCTAAGCCAAGGAATGGTTATTTTCCTCTCTCTATCACCCTGCACTTACCCTTCCTTTCTAACCTTATCTCTACCATCCACAACTTCTATCTTCCTCCCGCGTTCCCTCATTCATAGAGCATAGAAAAGTACAGCACAGTACAGGCCCTTCAGCCCACGATGTTGTGCCGTGGAATAATCCTAATCCAAAAATAAAATAACCTAACCTACATTCCCTTCAATTTACTGCTGGACATGCACATGGACAGCAGTTGCTTAAATGTCACTA
Source organism: Stegostoma tigrinum (assembly GCF_030684315.1). NCBI lineage: Eukaryota > Metazoa > Chordata > Chondrichthyes > Orectolobiformes > Stegostomatidae > Stegostoma > Stegostoma tigrinum. The sequence goes on from NC_081373.1 coordinate 45,531,823, forward strand.
ATGACTCAGCTTCCATGACTTCGACTGGCAAAGTATTCCATGCGCTCACAACTCCCTGGGTGAAGAACCTCCCTCTGACATCTCCTCTATACCTTCCTCCTAACGCCTTAAAACTATGACCCCTCGTGGCAGTCAATCCTGCCCTGGGGAAAAGTCTCTGGCTATCGACTCTATCCATGCCTCTCATTACCCAGTACACCTTGATCAGGTCACCTCTCTTCCTCCTTCTCTCCAGAGAGAAAAGTCCGAGCTCAGTCAACCTCTCCTCGTAAGACAAGCCCTCCAGTCTAGGCAGCATCCTGGTAAACCTCCTTTGCACCCTCTCCAAAGCCTCCACATCTTTCCTAAAATAGGGCGACCAGAACTGGACACAATATTCCAAGTGTGGTCTCACCAGGGTTTTGTACAGCTGCAGCATAACCTCGCGGCTCTTAAACTCGATCCCCCTGTTAATGAAAGCCAAAACACCATATGTTTCTTCACAACCTTATCCACTTGGGTGGCAACTTTGAGGGAGCTATGCACTTGAACACCAAGATCCCGCTGTTCCTCCACACTGCCAAGAATCCTGCCTTTAATCCTATAGTCAGCATTTAAGTTCGACCTTCCAAAATGCATCACTTCGCATTTATTCAGGTTGAACTCCATCTGCATTCTGTCAATGTCTCGCCGAAGCCTGCAATAGCCCTCGATACTATCAACGGCACCTCCAACCTTTGTGTCATCAGCGAACATACTAACCCACCCCTCAACCTCCTTTTAAGGAGCCTTGGTGAATTTCTGCAGTGCTTCTTGTAGGCAGTGCACACCACTACTGAGTGTTGGGGATGGAGGGAGTGGATGCTCGTGGATGTGATGGGAATGAAATGGGCTGCTTTGTCCTGGACAGGTATCAAGTTTCTTCAGTGTTTTTAGAGCTGCACCCATCCAGGCAGGGGGGAGTATTCCAATACACTCTGACTTGTGCCTTGTAGGTGGTGGGCAGCTTTGGGGAGTCAGGAGGCTAGTTATTCGCTGCAACACCATGTTAGCCTCTCCAGACACACTATCATCTTGACATACCTAACCTGCAATACTTCCACTAGTCACCCCAAAAACAAAACTTAGTCAACCTACTAGGATATGCATTTGAACAACAGATCAGAGATCCCGTTTCAATATACTGCTCCAAGTGTTAAAAGCCTAGTGTGCACAAAAATTATAGCCAGGACCGGTATGGTGGCTTCTTGCTTGCATTTATTGTCCATCCCTAGTTGCCTTTCAGAAGGTGGTGGTGAGCTGCCGTCTTAAGCCGCTGCAGTCCATGTGCTGTAAGTAGACCCACAATGCCATTAGGGAGGGAACTGCAGGATTTTGATCCAGCAACAATAAAGGAAAAAGAAAATATATTTGCAAGTCAGGATAATGAGGGCAACTTTAAGCAGATAATATTCTCATGTGTCTGCTGCCTCGTCCTTCTAGGTGGAAGTGGTTCTGGATTTGAAAAAGCACTTTTTAAAAGGAGCCTTGGTGAATTTCTGCAGTGCTTCTTGTAGGCAGTGCACACTACTACTGAGTGTTGGGGATGGAGGGAGTGGATGCTCGTGGATGTGTTGGAAATGAAATGGGCTGCTTTGTCCTGGACAGGTATCAAGCTTCTTCAGTGTTTTTAGAGCTGCACCCATCCAGGCAAGTAGGGAGTATTCCAATACACTCCTGACTTGTGCCTTGTAGATGGTGGGCAGCTTTGGGGAGTCAGGAGGCTAGTTGTTCGCTGCAATATTCCTAGCTTCTGACCTGCTCTTCTAGCCACTGTATTTATGTGACTTTTTCAATTTAGTTTCTGGTCAATGGTAGCCCCATGGATGTTGATAGTGAGGGATTCAGTAATGTTAATACCATTGAATGTCAAGGGACGATGGTTAGGTTCTCTCTTAATGAAGCCACAAATGCTACTCACCATGTTTCCAACCAAGCCAGGATACTCTCCAGGTCTATGCTTGCTCAATAAGGGCATGAACTGTTTCATAACGAACTTGATTTTTTAAAGATTTCCTTTCAGTGTTGTTACAGCAGAAATTTGCTAATATATTAGTTTAGATAAACAGTTTAAATATATATAAATTAGTATCTCACAGTGCTTCAATTCCTTGAAAAACATGGCACCTACCTTGCAGCATGAGAATATTCATGTCATTAACTTACATGGATCCAGCCCAGAGTGATGAGGCCATGCTGGTCCTGAATAGTAAACAGTTCTTCTTCATTCTCTGTGTCACAATAATCTGGTCCTCCAGACTGTTTGGGTATTATCACATGTGTAATTATGAACTTATCATGTGTCTATAAAAAGAGAATGACAAGAGAATCATAAGCTTCAGTTCTAAAAGGCTGATCTCATTGCTTTGGATACTCTCATAAATGGTCTTCCATCTAGAGAAAAACCAACACTAGATTATGTAAAGAAAATGAAAGGGGATCTGCTGGCAAAAGTCAAACTGCCAAGAAAAGGACTACCTCTGAGTAACAAATCAGGTAGAAAGCAAAAACAGTTGTGCTTCAACAGTTACAATCATCCATTGTCTTTATTTTGATATAAAATGAGGGTCTATCCTTCTTAATGGACAAGCATATGGACGTACACGGAATAGTGTAGGTTAGATGGGCTTGAGATCGATATGACAGGCAGGCACAACATCGAGGGCCGAAGGACCTGTACTGTGCTGTAATGTTCTACGTTCTATGTAATGGACATGAATGGAACCAGTGTTTTGAAGCACTAAGTCCGCTAAAGGAAAAACAAATTTCATTTAAGTATTAAAATCTGATAACTATCGATGACTGTTGATATAAAAGCATGTGAGCAAAGCAGTAAATTTGCGTTCAGGATTAATCATTTACAAACACTATGTCAAGCATTCCTACAACTATTTCCATTCCTGACGGCACATATCGTGGAGACAACAGAAATGTAACAAGGCCAGTGCCCAAAAAGACAAGATCCTCCACTCCATCTCAGTACCATGATTAAACTCCTTTCAGAGAAGAGAAACAGGATACAAACTGCTGAAAAAAGATTTAAAGATGACAATATTTGTGTCATGGAATATGCTGAAAGATTTCCAGAATACAAATAGAAGAAAGTAAAGCACAGCATTAGAAGAAAATAAAAGATAGTTACACTCATCATATATCAGCACTGCAAAGCCTCAGTTTGACTCTCTGATTAACATCCCTGACCTGTCTCTTGGACAGAAAGCAGAATCGGAGATTTACCAAGGAGCTCACTGTTGGGCTAAAGGGTTGCAGCAGCAGCGCGAGCGGGAGCTTGGAGCAGGAGCCTGTCGGGAAGCCGGTGAGTCACTGTTTTTGAATCGTTAAAAAACTTCTCGTGAATAGGCGGAGGGACGCTGAGCAGGAGCCGACACGGGACTGGTGAGTGATTGAGGTAATATATTTGTGTGGTTGCGTTACCCGAAACACTACTCGGGTAGTATCTCCCACCCATCCTCCTCCTCTAACCAAAAAAAAAGGTTCTGTGTGCCTGATTGGTAAGGTAACAAGTTTATTTTTTATTCTTTATTTTTTTTTTAAGTCTTTGGGAATTTAGAATAATGGGAACGGAGGTCAGGGCAGTTGAATGTTCCTCCTGCAGAATGTGGGAGGTAAGGGTCACCACTAGTGTCCCTGCTGACTACATCTGCGGGAAGTGCACCCAACTCCAGCTCCTTGAAAACCGCGTTAGGGATCTGGAGCTGGAGCTGGATGAACTTAGAATCATTTGGGAGGCAGAGGGGGTTATTGAGAGGAGTTACAGGGAGGTAGTCACTCCTCAGGTACAAGAAAAAGGCAGATGGGTTACGGTCAGGGGACGGAACGGGAACCGGCAGGCAGTGCAGGGATCCCCTGTGGCCATTCCCCTCAACAATAAGTATACCGTTTTGGATAGTGTTGGGGGGGTACGACTTACCAGGGGAAAGCAGTGGGACACAGGTCTCTGGCACAGAGTCTGTCCCTGCTGCTCAGAAGGGAAGGGGGAAGAGGAGCAGAGCAGTAGTCATTGGGGGCTCCATAGTTAGGGGGATAGATAGGAGGTTCTGTGGGGACGAGACTGACTCACGGTTGGTGCGTTGCCTCCCAGGTGCCAGGGTGCATGATGTCGCTTGTCGTGTTTTTGGGATCCTTAAGGGGGAGGGGGAGCAGCCCCAAATCATGGTCCACATTGGCACCAATGACATAAGTAGGAAGAGAGATGGGGATTTAAGGCGGAAATTCAGGGAGCTAGGATGGAAGCTGAGAGCTAGGACGAACAAAGTTGTTGTCTCTGGTTTGTTGCCCGTGCCACGTGCTAGTGAGGAGAGGAATAGGGAGAGAAAGGAGTTGAACACGTGGCTACAGGGATGGTGCAGGAGGGAGGGTTTTGGATTCTTGGATAATTGGGGCTCGTTCTGGGGTAGGTGGGACCTCCACAAGCAAGATGGTCTTCACCTGAACCAGAGGGGTACCAATATCCTGGGGGGAAAATTTGCTAAGGCTGTTCGGGTGGGTTTAAACTAATTCAGCAGGGGGATGGGAACCAAAATTGTAGTTCGAGTATAGAAAAGTTTGAGAGTAGGGATGTCCGAAATAAAGTTTCAGGGAGGCAAGATGGCACCGGCAAGCAAGAAGTTGGTTTGAAGTGTGTCTACTTCAATGCCAGGAGCATCCAGAATAAGGTGAGTGAACTTGCAGCATGGATTAGTACCTGGGACTTCGATGTTGTGGTCATTTCGGAGACATGGATAGAGCAGGGACAGGAATGGTTGTTGCAGGTTCCAGGATTTAGATGTTTCAGTAAGAACAGAGAAGATGGTAAAAGGGGCAGAGGTGTGGCATTGTTGGTCAAGGACAGTATTACAGTTGCAGAAAAGATGTCTGGGGACTCGTCAACTGAGGTTAGAAACAGGAAAGGAGAGGTCACCGTGTTGAGAGTTTTCTATAGGCCTTTGAATAGTTCCAGAGATGTAGAGGAAAGGATAGCAAAGATGATTCTCAATAGGAGTGAGAGAGACAGGGTAGTTGTCATGGGGAACTTCAACTTTCCAGATATTGACTGGGAACACTATAGTTCAAGTACTATAGATGGGTCAGTTTTTGTCCAGAGAGTGCAGGAGGGCTTCCTGACACAGTATGTAGATAGGCCAACAAGGGGCGAAGCCACATTAGATTTCGTACTGGGTAATGAGCCCGGCCAAGTGTTAGGTTTGGAAGTAGGTGAGGACTTTGGTGATAGCGATCACAATTCTGTTATGTTTACTTCAGTGATGGAAAGGGATAGGTGTATACCACTGGGCAAGAGTTATAGCTGGGGGAAAGGCAATTACGATGAGATTAGGCAAGATTTAGGGAGCATAGGATGGCGAAGGAAACTGCAGGGGATGGGCAGTTTAGAAACGTGGAGCTTATTCAAGGAAAAGCTCCTGTGTGTCCTAGATAAATATGTACCTGTCAGGCAGGGAGGAAGCTGTAGAGTACGGGAGCCGTGGTTTACGACGCAGGTGGAATCTCTGGTCAAGAGGAAGAAGGCGGCTTATGTTAGGATGAGATATGAAGGCTCAGTTAGGGCGCTTGAGGGCTACAAGGTATCCAGGAAAGACCTAAAGAGACAGCTCAGAAGAGCCAGGAGGAGACATGAGAAGTTGTTGGCGGATAGGATCGGGGTAAACCCTAAGGCTTTCTATAGATATTTAAGGAATAAAAGAATGACAAAAGTAAGATTAGGCCCAATTAAGGATAGTAGTGGTAAGTTGTGTGTGGAGTCAGATGATATAGGGGAAGTGCTAAATGAATATTTTTTCAACAATATTCACTCTAGAAAACGACAATGTTGTCGAGGAAAATACTGAGATACAGGCTACTAGACTAGGTGGGATTGAGGTTCACACGGAAGAGGTATTAGAAATCCTGCAGAAGGTGTAGATAGATAAGTCCCCTGGGCTGCATGGGATTTATCCTCGGATCCTCTGGGAAGCCAGGGAGGAGATTGCCGAGCCTTTGGCATTGATGTTTAACTCGTCATTGTCTACAGGAATAGTGCCAGGTGACTGGAGGATAGCAAATGTGGTTTCCCTGTTCAAGAAGGGGAGTAGAGACAACCCTGGTAATTATAGACCAGTGAGCCTTACCTCAGTTGTTGGTGAAGTGTTGGAAAAGGTTATAAGGGATAGGATTTATAATCATCTAGAAAAGAATAAATTGATTAGGGATAGTCAGCACGGTTTTGTGAAGGGAAGGCCGTGCCTCACAAACCTTATTGAGTTCTTTGAGAAGGTGACCAAACAGGTAGATGAGAGTAAACCAGTTGATGTGGTGTATATGGATTTCAGCAAGGCGTTCGATAAGGTTCCCCACAATAGGCTATTGTAAAAAAACTCGGAGGAATGGAATTGTGGGAGATATAGCAGTTTGGATCGGAAATTGGCTTTCTGAAAGAAGACAGAGGATGGTGGTTGATGGGAAATGTTCATCCTGGAGACCAGTTACTAGTGGTGTACCGCAAGGGTCGGTGTTGGGTCCGCTGCTGTTTGTCATTTTTATAAATGACCTGTATGAGGGCATAGAAGGATGGGTTAGTAAATTTGCAGAGGAGTTGTGGATAGTGACAGAGGATGCTGTAGGTTGCAGAGAGACATAGATAAGCTGCAGAGCTGGGCTGAGAGGTGGCAAATGGAGTTTAATGCAGACAAGCGTGAGGTGATGCACTTTGGTAGAAGTAACCGGAAGGCAAAGTACAGGGCTAATGGTAAGATTCTTACTAGTGTAGATGAGCAGAGAGATCTCGGTATCCATGTACACAGATCCTTGAAAGTTGCCACCCAGGTTGACAGGGCTGTTAAGAAGGCATACACTGTTTTAGCTTTTATTAATAGAGGGATCGAGTTCCAGAACCAAGAGGTTATGGTGAAGCTGTACAAAACTCTGGTGTGGTCGCACTTGGAGTATTGTGTACAGTTCTGGTCACCGCATTATAAGAAGGATGTGGAAGCTTTGGAAAGGGTGCAGAGGAGATTTACTAGGATGTTGCCTGGTATGGAGGGAAGGTCTTACGAGGAAAAGCTGAGGGACTTGAGGCTGTTTTCATTAGAGAGAAGAAGGTTGAGAGGTGACTTAATTGAAACAGATAAAATGATCAGAGGGTTAGATAGGGTGGATAGGGAGAGCCTTTTTCCTAGGATGGTGACGGCGAGCACGAGGGGGCACAGCTTTAAATTGAGGGGTGAAAGATATAGGACAGATGTCAGAGGTAGTTTCTTTACTCAGAGAGTAGTAAGGGAATGGAACGCTTTGCCTGCAACGGTAGTAGATTCGCCAACTTTAGGAACATTTAAGTCGTCATTGGACAAGCATGTGGACGTACATGGAATAGTGTAGGTTAGATGGGCTTAAGATCGGTATGGCAGGTCGGCACAACATCGAGGGCCGAAGGGCCTGTACTGTGCTGTAATGTTCTATGTAAAGAAGCCATAGAGGGTATAGAATCCCTTCAGTTTGGGAACAAGTCATCCAGCTCATCAAGTTCACATTGACTCCATGAATATTATTCCACCCAGACCCACTACCCTACCCTATATTCTCCATTGTTAACCTACCTAGTTTGCACATTTCTGGGCAATATGGGCAATCTAGCATGGCCAATCCACCTAGACTGCGCATCTTTGGATTGTGGGAGGTAACCAGAGCACCCAGAGGAAACCCATGCAGACATGGGGAGAACGTGCAAACTCCACACAGACAGTTGTCCAAGAGTGGAATCAAATCCAGGTCCCTGGTGCCGTGAGGCAGCAATACTAACCACTGAGCCACTATGCTGCAAGTTTCGCAGTGGAAATATTACTATCCAGGCAGACATTTCTGCCCTTGAATTCAAAATCTTCCAACACTTCTCATTTATTCTAAATAATTTTTGCTGCTAGTTAACTGAAAGAGAATCGCATCCATATAGTATCATTGCCAACCCAGAGACACCCCTAACTGCTTTATAGGAACCTTGAGGTGTAGTCAATGCTGTAACGTAAGAAATGGGGCAGCCGATTAACATGCAGCAAGATCCTACAATCAACAATTAAATAAATAAAGCAGACGAGCTGTTTTTGGTGTTTTCAGAAAAACAGCACATTGGCACAAAATCCAACCTCCCACCCCACTGGATGGCTCAATGCACCTCGTAACCAATGAAGGGATTTTTAACTGCAGTTACTGTTGTGCAGCCAATCGAAGTACAGTGCACTCCCCACAAACAGGAACATGATAATGACCAGTTCATGTGTTTCCCTGTGACGTTAACAGAAGGATAAATATTGACCAGGACAACTTGCCCAGCTCTTCTTTATAACAGTGCTCTGGAATATTTGATGTCCAACAGGTTTCAGAGATGGAGTCTTGGTTTGATATCTCATTTGGAAAATAGTGCCTACAACAGCACAGCAGTTACTTCCCTGAGGGGGAAGTATTATACTTTGGTCAGCTCTTCTTTGAGTAGCATTAGGGATCTTTTATGGTCTTCTGAGAAACCAAGTGAGACCGTGGTTTAAGATGGCATCCAAAAGACAGCATTCTCTGGCAATGTTGCACTCCCTCAGTACTGTGAAGCACCAACCTATAATATTCTGAAGTGGAGCCTTAGAAATGAAAGTCACAGCACAGAGCCATGAATGACACCATAAATAGAGCAGATCAACATAAATATAATAAAACAAAGAACTGTAGATGATGGAAGATCTGAAATAAAACAGGAATTGCAGGAGAAAGTCAGTGTGGCAGCATCTACGGACAGAAAGCAGTGTTAATGTTTCAAGACCAGTGATTCCTCATCAGAATTATGCTTCGTACACATCTCCACAATAGGTTAGAGGAGGGGATTCCTCCATCTGTCCATGTGTAGGAAGCACTGGCCACATTCAGTTATTACATTCGTAAGCAAGATAAAAGATATAAACATGAGACAGGGTCAGGGTTACCAAAATATAGCTCAAAGCCTTGAAACTTTCCATCTGATGTTTATACTTATTTTGCCATAAAATACACAGCCCATTTTGACAAATATAATGAAAGTCATGCACTAAATGGGACAACCTGTACAGCGTAAGAGCAGGAAGCAGAGGACTTGGCTGCTGACAAAGATTAACATGGTATTTCTTTTCTATTTGGACAGTTTATACAGTGAAGCAAAATAAAAACTATACCAAACAAGATTGTCACTGCAAGACCCATTGCTGACAATTAATACTAACTCCAGGACTGGTAGAAAGAAGGGAACATGAAAATGATTCTTTTCTTCTGAGGCTTACCAGCTTTCCGCTGAGAATTCCACAGGTTTCTACTCCTCGCGCTGTATTAGTCTCAGCCTGCATCAAAAATCTTTGGCAAAGGTTTTTCGGAAGGACAATATGTTGAAGACCATCGACACTCTGCCCTGTAAAACATAGTTAAGTAGAAATTAGTAATGTACCTGATCACTACTAATGATATAGAGAACATCTTAGAAGTTTAATTTGCAGAAGTAACATGAAATTAATTTTATCTGAATCAGTTTATAGTAACTTTACCAATGCTACACCATGTACAGCACTAACATTCAGTCTGTGCAATTAGAGTTCAGACGTGTGGACATAATTATTAAGTATTCAGCACATACTGCCCTCAGGGTCGAGCCAGAGTGCTGCCTCAAAAACGGTCAAAATTCCACTGATTTCATCAGCTCCATAATTACAGGGGTCAGTTAGCTGGTGTGCAATGCAATGATGCCAGCAGTGTGGGTTCAATTCCTGCACTGGCTGAGGTTACCAATAAGGGCACTCCTTCTCCAACTCACTCCTTGTGTGAGCATCTCGGATTAAACCACCAGCAAGGATCATGGTAGGTCTGTGTGACTTCCATTTATCTGCCTGGCTTTCTTTATCCCTGCCTATCAATAATCTATCAGACCAGATCACCCCTTTGGGGTAAGCACCCATTGGTAATGTCAGGATGCACGTAAGCTATTTAAGAGATAATGGTTAATTATAAGCCTTTTAAATTTGCAATCTAAGTTTAAAACCTAATTGTTAAACGTCAGATCATCAATTGTGGTAGATACCGGATATAATCCAAAGAACTGTACTTTTTTAAAATTCGAACTAATTTTCACCAGTGTTAGTTTGGCTGCTTGGTAGCACTCTCACTTGGAGTCAGAAATTTATGAACTCAAGTCTCACTCCAAATACTTAAGTACGTAAACTAGACTGATATTTCAGTTGATATTCTTGCAAGAGAACAACAAACTAAGGGTCCTGATATGTGCCCCCGAAAGGACAATAGTACACCCCATGTGACTGTGCTTCAAAAGGAAAGCAGGAAATCTTTCCCTAGTGTGATACTTATCCCTCAATCAACATGACTACAGTAGCTCATCTCACCAAAGTGGCAGATAATTTAAAGCTTACACTAAGTGGAGAGAGAAGAAATGGTCAGGAAGCTAATAGATAATGAAACCTTACGAAGCTGAAAGTCGATAAGTTGGGTCCAGATGGTCTGCATGCTAGGTTTCTAAATGAAGCAAAGAATAGAAATAGCAGAGACGTAGTTATATTAATCAGTTCTCTGTGGATGCTGGGTAGTGCCAATAGACTGGAGGATTGCTAATGTATTCTTCAAGAAATGAAAGAAGAATGTACTGCAAAACAGCAAACAAATCAGTCTGAGACTTAGCATCACAGAAGATTTTAGAAACTATTATCAGTGAAAAAATAAGTTTTCATTTGGAAAGGCATGACTTAATTAATGAGAGCCAGCATTGACCTGTTCAAGAGAAACTAACTGATTGGTTATTCCACACAGTTGCAATCTCACGCAGAGTGCGTGCTTTCATTCTGGCAATTCTCCTGTCACGGAGAACGATGGGAAGCAGACAAACTGCTCTCCACAACACAACCCAGGGGAACTGAGACGCCCTGCCAATTTACACAGCAATGTGCTGCTGAGTTTGGACAGTGAACAGTCAACAATGACGGTCAGTCATTTGACAGCTGCTGACATAGGATGACAAATGGATACAGGTCAGATGTCGAGTAAGATGTCAAGTGCGAAAAGGTGCCAAGAGGTAGGTGCCAGGTAAGTAGAATACTGTGGGCACAGGGTAATATTACAGAGGCTAGAATCCCAAGCTGGTAGTGGATAGAGTGCATAGGGTGCCATGGGTAGAATGGGTGGAGGCGCTATTTCCAGTGGCGGGTGAGGGGTGGAGGATGCAGGTGGTGAGTGGGTCTGGAGCAGGGGGAAAGGGTTTGGGACTGCAATCTGGAGCAGGGGGAGAAAGGGTTTGGGACTGCAATCTGGAGCAGGGGGAGAAAGGGTTTGGGACTGCAGACTGGAGCATGGGGAAAGGGTTTGGCACCATGATCATGGAACATTAGACAGATTCAAGGTGATTAACAACCTAATAACAATTAACAATTAACAACCTGGTCCCGTCTTCTTCTTATCTGCTAAATACTTACGAGCAGAGGAGCTCTGTGGTTTTAGGGACCTGTCCACTGGAGGACACCATCCTGGCTGGGCATCACTTGACACGTGGCTGGAAGCATTCACTGCTTGCCATACAGACGCAGGAGGCTCGTTCTGTTCACATGCTGCTGCAGTGCAGGTTAACCTTCCCCCATCGCTCTGTTCCGACATTCTCAGCTTCAGCTCTTTCTGTCTCTCCTTCTGAAAATCCTGTCTCTTCAGCTGCTCTTCAAAGAAATGAAACTGTTGCACTTCCAATTGCTGCTGCCGAATCCTGGCCACACGTAATTTTTCTTCTTCAATCAATTTGTTATGTTGCTGCCTTTCGGAATCACTGTCTTTGGCTTTGCTCTGTGAAAATCAAACAAGCATTTGTTCCTTTAAAATAAAGAAGTGACAGAACAGTCCAGCAGAATGAAGAACTGCATTTATAGTTAACTCTTTACTATCATCTATTAAACAATTGCAAATATAAAAGGTACTCTTGATTATTTCATCTTCTGATAGGAGAAATTTAATTAACATAGCTTACCATCTGCACAGATTTGTGTACTCTCCAACTGTATGTAGTCAATGATGCTTTCAAAAAGAAATATGTGCTTTAAATGTAATTGTCACAAAAATAGCAGAGTGAATACTGGACTTTTACCTAACACACCTCAAAACAGAATAGAATTGAAAGTCTGAGTAACAGTACACTGCACTGTGCTCCTTTAAGCTTCAGAAAACAGCCAGAAACAGTCCAATATTTTACTTACGAGCCTAATGTGGATAATTTGGCACCAAAATTAATGTGCATGCTCTTCCAATCACTATTTTTAGAAAGGTTAGAGGAAATATTTCAGCGTAGGGTTTCACCTTTCAAGTGATATTGGGGCCAGAATACAAGGTGGTACTGAATTGTACTTGACACTGGTCAGAAAGATGAATTAAGTCATCAACTAGCATTAGATTGGAAAAGCCTCTTCATCTGGGCTGCTGACAGGTATTTAAACTCTTGAGACATGATAGTCTACTGGATTAAGGCACCATTCGATGATTTATTAAGACACAGTTTCTGGTCAGAGTTTGCTAATGTCAGTTATTCAGGTCACAAATTGAAACTCAGCGGCCTCATTAGGATTCAAGAGGGCTCAGTGGCCCTGGGCTAATGCAGGGGAGAAATAATCCAGGAATCTTGTTGCTGATCATTACGCTGGTTAGACATTTGTGGATGCATAGGTACAGAGCAATAGCAAGGTCAGACGGTTCGGTTCTGCTATTGTCTGTCACATGGAGATAAGTTAGAAAATGGTCTATCAAATCCAGTTCAGACAGGTGGAGTGACAGTCTGCTTCCTGTGAGGATATCACATAAAATAGGTTAAGGATACCTTTACCCAGTTTCTGATCACTGCCAGGAGCACCAAATTCAAGCTCATTGGCACTGTCACTCTGGAAGCTCTGAGCCTCCCTGCACTAGGATTGGAGCTTGTTTGGTGGTCTTACTAAGTGCCTAAAAATTACAATGGTTCACTACACTTTCAGTTTCTTTTCGCCAAGTAAGTTTCAAATTTGGCTGGTCAATCATAGTGAATACCCTCTGCATGTAATACCAGAGTGGTTTCTGTGGTCTAGGAATGCATACTGCAGGATAAATGTGCACTTACAGAAAAGTAAATTCACTGGGAGGGGAGGATGAATCAAGCATACAATTCTTTTCAAGCGCCCTAGAATGAATCCAAATGCAAGTATATTTGTTGCAGTTTTTAGAGGCAATTTTCTTTGGATATGTGGATATTTTGACCTTGATTATGTTAATAACTGACCATTAATTAATTGAAGAGCAAATTGGCCAGGCTGCGCTTCCAGCAGGGAGCAGTGGTCAAATGTCACTTAGAGAATAAATCAGTACCAAGGCATTATAAGCCTGGCTGTCCGCTGTTTTTGATCACAGCATCCTAAAGGTAATACGAAAAGACTTGTTTTTGTGTACAGGCAGTCCCCAGGGTGCGAGTGGGTTGCGTTCCTGAGTTCCTTCACAAGTCAAGTTGTATGCAAGTGGAATCACAATGCACAACAAGACAATATAGCCATTCAGAAGTACAGCAAATGTTCATATGTTGAATCTTTAAAACTGCACCCTGGTATGGGATAACAAGATGCAGAGCTGAATGATCAGAGTAGGCCGAGCAGCTCATTATGGGATCACATTCATAAGTACGAGAGCTCACAAGTCAAACATTCGTAATCTCCTGGAGGACCTTTCACAGCTTCAGAGCTACGCACTTACAGCCCATTTCTACACAGCGAGGATTCGAGAACAGCAAGAAAATAAAGGGCCAGATAATTTGTTTTAAGCGTTGATTGAGGGTTAATTGTTGATTAGGAGAAATTCGCCGTAAGAGCCAGCAGCAGAATGCCTCAGCTGGTGAGCAATAGGATGATGTCACCACCCAAACTCGTGAGGCCTACAGATTCAGCCTATGATGTAATCTGAACAGGCCAACAAGCAACACACAGCATACATTAGATTTTATGAGATGAGCTTCCCACTATGGATCTTCCCCTACACAATGGTGGCCAGCAACCACGGCCATTTTTCATTTCAGATTTTGTTTCGAGCTGATGAATGATGGAACGGTCTCGTTGGGCTGAATGACCGACTCTAGGCCTTACTTTCAATCATCTTTTTCAAGAGTTACAAAGAGATTGCATTGAAATGGAGGGCCTTGAAAAAGGCTGTGAGCTTCCAGAGCCTGCCTGCCATTCCTCATTGGATGCAGAGTGCGTTCTCTGTCTGCCAAATGACCAATCCAGCAAAAACACACATCATGTGACAGCTCCTGGCAACCTATCGGGTTTCATCAATATCAGGGCTCGAAATGCGAAATGTTAAAAAGAGAGAAAAACAGGACCTGGAGAAGGCCAATCAGATCATTGAGCCTGCTTCACCATTCAATATGGTCGTAGGTAATCCTCTTTCTAAACACCACACTACCACCTGACATCTTTAGTTTGTAGGAATCTATCTTAGTTATTAAACATATTCAATGATTCAGCCTCCATAGAATTTACTGCAGTAGAGAATTCCACAGGTTCATTTGCCAAGTGAAGAAATTTCTCCACATCTCAGTCCTAAATGGTCTACCCTGTATTCTCTGATGTTGAACAGCGTTCTAGACTGCTCTCTCCCAACAGCAACATAAACCAGGTATCCAATCTTTCCAGCTCTGTCAAAATATTGTACATTTCGACGAGACCCACCTCTCAGTCTTCCAAACTCCAGTCAACCCAATCTCTCCTCATATGACAATCTGCCATCTCAGGAATCAGTCTAGTGACCCTTAGCTGCACTCACTCAATGTCAAGCATGCATTTCAAGGCGAGAGGGGTAAAATCAAAAGAGATGGGAGGAGCAAGTTTTTTGTAAACACGGAGTGGTAGGTGACTGGAACACGCTGCCAGGGGTGGTGATGGCAGAGGCAGATACAATAGGGGTGTTTAAGGGACTTTTAGATATGCGCATGAATATGCAAGGAATGGAGGGATGGATATGGTCCAAGGGCAGGCAAAAGTGATTAGTCTAATTTGGAGTCATATTCAACACAGTATTGTGGGCCGAATGGCCTGTTCCTGACTTTTACTATTCCACGCTCTATGTTTTAAGTGCATCCTTTTTTAACCCAAGGAAACTAAAACTGACATGATACTTCATACCTCCCAGTCGCGACCCATTTTAACTCCCCCTCCCATTCCTCAGACGACATGTCCATCATGGGCCTCCTGCAGTGCCACAATGATGCCACCCGAAGGCTGCAAGAACAGCAACTCATATTCTGCTTGGGAACCCTGCAGCCCAATGGTATCAACCTGGATTTCACCAGCTTCAAAATCTCCCCTTCCCCCACTGCATCCCAAAACCAGCCCAGCTCGTCCCTTCCCCAACTGCATCCCAAAACCAGTCCAGCTTGTCCCCGCCTCCCTAATCTGTTCTTCCTCTCACCTATCCCCTCCTCCCACATCAAGCCACACCTCCATTTCCTACCTACTAACCTCATCTCACCTCCTCGACCTGTCCGTCTTCCCTGGACTGACCTATCCCCTCCCTACCTATACTCTCCTCTCCACCTATCTTCTCTTCTCTCCATCTTCGGTCCGCCTCCCCCTCTCTCCCTCTATTCCATAACCCACTCCCCATCCCCACTCTGCTGAAGGGTCTAGGCCTGAAACGTCAGCTTTTGTGCTCCTGAGATGCTGCTTGGCCTGCTGTGTTTATCCAGCTTCACACTTTGTTATCTTGGATTCTCCAGCATCTGCAGTTCCCATTATCCATGATACATCAGGTGTATGTTTTCATCAAGACACCGTGCAGCTATAGTAACTCTTCTTTGTTCCTGCACTCAAATCCTTTTGCGATGAAGGTCAATATAATTATTTGCCTTTCTGACTTGTTACACCAGCATGCTTACTTTCAGTGACTGGTTTAGAAGGACACCGAGATCCCTTTAAGAATCACCATCTCTCAATCTATGACCAGTTAATACAGTCCCATTTTCTTTTCCCTGCTGCAGTGAATAATGTCACATGTATCCACGTTACACTGAATCTACCATCCATTTGCCCACTCACTCAACTTGTCACAATTGCCTCAAAGCCTCTTTACATCCTCCGCAACCTCACCACCCACTTAGTTGTGTGTTATCAGTAAACTTGGAAACATTATGTTTGATTCCCTCATCCATATACATTCTGAAAAGGTAGGCTCAAGCAATGATCCCTGTGGTACCCCACTAGTCACTGCCTTCCACTCCAAGAATGACCCATTTAAATGTGTGCTCTGTTTCATGTCTGCTAACCAATTCTCCATCCATACCAGTATATTACCCCGATCCCTATGCCTACAGGCTGGAGCAGTAGACAGAATTAATGTAAAACTCAACTCTTCTCAATTTAGAACCTATGTAGGCAAAATCAAAATCAACCAATTAAGATGCCCTTTATAATTAGTGACAGGGTAACCTGAGATTAAAGGGTGGTACATGGAGGGGAAGAGTTGGAATGAGTTGGCACTAGGTCGTAAAGAAGCTATAAAGGGCCAGGGGTGGGTACAGGTGCAAAGTTGCAATGAAGGGTGGGGGAAGGACCTAGGGCTACAAGGGTAAAGGTTGGCATGGAGAGTTGGGGGGGGGGGGGGGGGGCGGCTTGAGGGTGGGTACAAAGCATTATAAGGCAGAATTAGGAGTGGGCACGCGGAGCGAGGGCAAAACAGTCAGTGGATTAAACTCTGTAATGTTGAACACTGCATTGCAGCCTTTAGCTTGGCTTTTTGCTTAGCCCACATCCGCACCAGGCATCCTCTTCAGGATTTCCTGGGTCACTCACCCCCAACGTCCCACCCAGGCCAAACCCATCGCACCAAAGTTCACGCAGCCATTTTGAACAGGCAGGTTCACACAGCCAGGAATTTTCCTGCATCTGCACAGCTGACCCAGAAACAGAAATTGGGACCACAGTTACTTTAAGAGATGGTATCTAATTTTAATTGACGTGGTAAAATAGGGAAGCCTGCTAATAAACAAATAAATACACTTGGCACAAAAGAAAATAAAGTCATTAACATTACCTGGGAAGACAGATATTCTTGGTATTCTGCACTATATTTGGCAATAAGCTGTGTCTTCAAGTCATCTGCTCTTGGAAATGCAACTTCTTTCAATTTCTTGAGTTAAAAGAGAAATTAATTGACAATATAGTAAAACTGTTTAAAATAATGTAATCCTTCATCACAGAGCGACAAACATAAACCAGGTCAGCTCGATTGGTCAATGATGTCGCTTATCCAACAAGGACAATTTCCACTCGTTACCAGTTGTGGCTCATTCTGTCGAAAGCCAATCAGCATGGTCCTACACTGCCAATAAATATAGAGATTATGCTGATTTGATTGAAAGATTAGGTGAACAGTCAGAGCTATAGCAGATGGATTTTAATATAAGCTAGTGTGAGGTTATCTATTTCAGGATAGATCAGAGTAACTTTTCAGACAGCATAATGTTAACTACAATGAATGTCCAACTAGATTTGCAGGTTCAGATGCAAAGCTCTTCAAAACGCCACAGACAGATCAGAAAACAGTCAAGAAGGCAAATGGAATGCTGGCCTTCACATATTAAAGGATGGAATACAGAGATGCAGACGTTATACTGCAGTTATACAAAAACCTGCTTCGACCCTACTGAGAGTACTGTGAGCAGATCTGGGCACTACACCTTAGGAGCGATGTATCGGCACAGGAGGGAGATCAACACAAGTTTACAAGGATGATACCTGGACTTCAGGGGTTAAGTTGTGAGGAGAGATTAAACAATTAAGGCTATTATTGTCCAGAATTTAAAAGGCTAAGAAGTGATCTAATTGAGGATTTCAGGATATAAAGACAGGGTAGATAAAGATAAACCACTTACATTGGCTGTAGATTCTAGAATCAGGGCAAAGACCAAGAATTAAGGCCAGGTCATTGAGCGGAGATGTTAGAAAACAATGTATAGTGGATATTTGGAATTCTCTTTCACAAACAGCAGTGGATGCAAAGTCAACTGTTAAATTTAAATTTGAGATAGATGATTTTTTTTATGGAGGAAGGGTATTAAGACATATTGGCCCAAGGCAGGTACATGGAGTTAGGCCGCAGATCAGCCGTGATCTCAACGAATGGCAGAACAGGCTCAAAGGGCTGCATGGCCTACTCCAGTTGCTAAGAAATGGGAGGTGGACTGACCGGACGAAGGGAATGGGGACCGACCAGGGACGGGATGAAAAGGACTGGAACGTACAGCTGTAGGTGCCCACTCCAAGAACTGAAGTGATGCTCTGGGCACGCTGTCTGTTTGATGCCTGTTAAATATGGTGCCAGGATCTTTGACCCCACACCTCCCCTAATGGTGTGGGGGTGAGTTGACTTAACTGCCCGTCCCCACCTCATGATTCTCTCTGCTCCTTCGGGATATAGGTAGAAGGAGCTGAAAACGGGGGTGATCGAGCAAGCAAAGCTAGGCCTCCTAAGTGACAAAGTGACACTCACTTCCACACCTTCCACTGTATAATTCATGTGTGGGGCTGAAGATTCTGCCCTGACTGTACGGACGTATTAGTGACTTAAACTTTTCTTTCGAAAGTAAACTCTGATGTGAGGCGACATGTGAGGAGAGATATATATCTCACAATCACAAAATCACTGCTTACTGACAGAGTAACATTAAAAAAATCAGGCTCACGAGCTACTTGAGGCTATGGTATACAAATACAGCATTCCTACTGGGTCCAACAATTAGAACTGAATCACTTAATTAAGGGAAAAGGGATCATATGCAAATTTTGCATCACCAGTGATTTTCTAACAAAGGAAGACTCACACTTCTATAGAACCAACTAAAACCTCAGAATGTATACTAACATACTTTATACCCAATGGAGTGCTATTCGACTGTAGTCACTGTTGCAATTTAGGAAGCATAGCTGCTGTTCCATGTGCCGCAAGGTCCCTCAAATGACTATACGAGGCCTGTTTTAAATATGGTGCCAGGATCTTTGATCCCACACCTCCCCTAATGGTGTGGGGGGTGAGTCGACTTAACTGCCCGTCCGCACCTCATGATTCTCTCTGCAGAGAAATGACCAGATAAAGTGTTACAGGTATGAACTGAAAGACAATTATCAGCTTGGACACCAGAGTTAACTCCCTGGCGTTTTTAAGCAGGGGCAAGGGATCTCCTACATTGGGCAGGGGAGGCCTTCCTCAGTAATGCACTGGAATTTTGGGATAGACATTGCGCTCAAATTCATGACAAGAGCTTGAAATCCATGTGTTCAAAGCCGTTGAAGTTACAGTACTGGAAATTGTGCTCATATAATTCCAGTATTACACCACTGAATTGCCCCCAACCAGAATGGCTAGGTTTGCTTCCTGACTTTAGCTCTGACATTCTGCTGAGTCACCTCAATGACATTCATAAAGCAGCTGAATCAACCTGCTGTGCCCTGCCCAGCAGACTTTTGGAAAGGGACGGATGGTGATGAGAAATCAGTGAAATAACATAGATCGAATGGAACATGGACAAAAGTCGTAGAATCCCTACAGCGTGTAAGCAGGCCATTCAGTCCATCGAGTCTGCAATGACCCCTGAGAAAGCTTCCTAACACCCCTCCCATCCTTGTCACCCTGCACTTCCCCTAGTTAACCCAACTAGCCTATAAATCTCTGGGCACTATGGGCAATTTAGCATGGCCAATTCACCTAACCTACACATCTTTGGACTGTGGGAGGAAACCAGAGCACACCCATGCAGACACAGGGAGATATGCAAATTCCACACAGACAGATGCCCAAGGTTGGAATCAAACCTGGGTCCCTAGTGCCGTGAGGCTAACCACTGAGCCACTGTTCTGCCCTAAAACAAATGGATGTTATGTGAAGTCTAAAACTTCTGTTGAAGGATGTTTGTTAGTAAAAGATAAACAACCACATGGCAATTAACATTATAGTGATCATCTCCTTCTGCAACAATTAGTAGAAGATAAGTTACTGGAGGTGAAAAGAGATGAAATTTATAAATTGCTAACATTACTGCAAACACTTTGGGCTGAATTTTCATCAAGACAGATAGCAGGAGTTAGGAATCTTCCTGATACTACAACTCTGCAAACAGCCCCCACAGAATTTGATGCCTTCATCATTCCTTGAGCTCAGCTTAACATTCATAATGCAATGACCTGGCATCAGAAAACTCTTTCAATATTGGTCAAGTTATTAAAAGGTAATAAAGCTGTCAATCAAATGCAATAACCTGGCAAAACTGATGCCTGGCCATCAGCCTGCTTCTGTTAATGCAGCTGGTCTCATTCTGAGTTCTGAATCAAACTGCAAGAATGACTGGTGCATTAAGACCTATAAGGGGCTGAATACACAGCTGCAAAGAATATTGCTAGCTTTGCTTGATTGACAGTTTTATTACTTTTTAATAACTTGATCGATATATAAACAGTTTTCTAATGCCTGCATGTTTATTTAGATAGAACTAAAGGTTTATTTAATGAGACATTCATTGGCTATGCTTAATTGACAGCTTTATGAGTAAGTGAAAGGAGCAAGTTCTTCACGTTCCTGATCCCAGATTCGGGTCCACCATGGAGCATAGCTCCGCTGGTGAGCATGAGCCACCTCTCCTGGAAAACCATCAAAACTCCACCAAAGTTCTGAGGATCTGAAATGCCTAGCCCACTATGGTGCTGGAAAGTGGTGAATGCATAGTCATGGTTGATACCCTTATCCTTGCAGGGGCAAAACTTGCCAGGAACAGGGATGGGGTTGGAATTCTGGACTCGGGTCCCGCCCACCATCTTCAAAGCTCTTCCATCTCCAACACATGATGCATGAACATTTTGGTGTCTGACAATATAATGCATAAAACATTACACTTACTTTCAGAATATCCTGCTTTTCTGGTATAGTACATGTTCGGTAATCACGATGCTTTGGTAATTTCTCTACAAATAAACTGCAAAAATGAGTTTGTACACCATTATGACCATCAGTTTGAAGTAGATTTTTGCTTTTCTTATGCATTAAAATATAGTCATAAATAAATTTACTCTCTTCCTTTTGTTATTTCCTCTCTACTCTTGTACAATCATAGAATCCTTACAGTGGAGAAAGAGGCCATTCGCACAGCAAGTCAGCACAGACCCTCCAAAGAACATCAATCCAAATCCAGACCCCCATCCTATCCTTTAACCTCAGATGTACCAAGGCTAACCCAACTAGCCTATACACCCTTGGACACTGAACAATTTAGCACGGCCAATACACCCAACCCACACATCTCTGGACTGTGGGAAGAAACCCAAGCAGACGTCGGGAGAATGTGCAAACTCCACACAGACAGTGGCCCGAGGGTGGAACTGAACCCAGGTCCCCGGCGCAGTAAGGCAGCAATGCAAACCGCCAAGCCAGCGTACTACTGTGCAATCAGCTAGCTCATAAACTCTCTTGAAAATTAGCACCAAATTCATGAGAGAAATGTTCCTTACGTTATAAACTTGTTGTAAAGGACAAAAGCATTTTCAAGATTTCCTTCTTCCAGGTAAACAGCTGCCATTTGGACCATCTCGACTCCGGATCTGAAATAGCGGCGGGGAGTAATGAACTCATTGATTTCAATGTTGCAGCCCATTTTGGTGAGGACCCTCACTCGCTCTTGTGGTGACAAAGTGACATCCGTGTGACTGGGAGTAGCCAGCTTCTTCTGTGAAATCACAAGTTCCCCTTATTAAAAAAAAGCTAGAAATGACCTCAACATGTCACATGTCTTAAGTGACCTAGAAAACACCTCAATTCTCTCTGAAATCCATAAAAATAAAACTAAGGCCATTGTCTTTGGTGTCACTTTAGTAAGTCAATGATGGAATTGTAGAAGAAAGATATTGTTTTAGAAGTCCCAGGCTCAAAATATCTCGTATATTAAATGTCGATATTTTAATCAAGAATTGCATTTTAATTAATATTCATATATTTCATTTAAACTATTTAAAGGGTATTTTACATTAATTCTGTACATCAATCTTTTTCTTTCCTCCAGTAACTTCTTATTGGGATTAGACAACTGTTGCCCTCTTACACCTTCAGATCATTTTTCTGGGCTTCTACTGACTATCAGCTGATAATTCAGCAGTTTCTGCAATTACAGTCCTGTCAATTCCATCCTCACCGACTGTCATGTCAATTAGAACCAATGAATCACAGAACTGTTATGGCACAGATGAGGCCATTCAGCCTAC
Organism: Stegostoma tigrinum; assembly: GCF_030684315.1. Classification (NCBI taxonomy): domain Eukaryota; kingdom Metazoa; phylum Chordata; class Chondrichthyes; order Orectolobiformes; family Stegostomatidae; genus Stegostoma; species Stegostoma tigrinum. The sequence goes on from NC_081373.1 coordinate 45,554,136, forward strand.
AGTGCATAGTTCTATCACCTAGAGGCAATCGCCTGCCTTTTCTCCATATCATTGCATATATTTCTGCTCAAATCATCGGCAAATGTCCTCGGAATGTTCCAACTGAACCTGATTCCTCCACGTTACCAAGCAAAGCATTCCATTGCATTCCCAACCACCATCTTATTGCTGTGCACATCAATTTGAATCTGTGCCTTCTCATTCTTTTTTTCTGTTACAAGGAGAGATGGCTTCTTCCTATTTAGTCTGTCCAGCCTACTCATGATTTTGAAAACCCTCGATCAAAATCTCGTCTCGGCCTGCTCTCAAGGAGAACAGTCCCTACTCCTTCAGTCTAACTTCAATATCCATTCAATTTGAAAAATGCACCCACCACATTCCAGTGGCTCGTATTTGGAAAGATACCATGTTTAATAACTTTAGCTAGACATTTAATCTTGCCCATCAGGTCACTGAGGCGCTAATTCTGTTTATCCACCGAAATTGATAAGCCTAACTTTGTCCTAATCTAGCCAGGTTATCCCGTGGCCACATAAATACCTAACCAAGGGAAGTTGGACATCAGCTTGCAACTGGGCCCATTTTCAATTAAAATGGGAAGTAGGACACAGGTGAATTACTGACCAAATCACTCACAGGATACAGATTTTTGTCATTTAAGTATAAACGTTATAATGAGGCCTTCATTTAAACTGTCAATCTAGTTGGCCGTAGAATCATAGAGTCCCTACAGTGTAGAAGCAGGCCATTCAGCCCATCTAGTCCACACTGACTCTCTGAAGATCATCTCATTTAGACCTAACCCCATACCCTATTCCTGTAACCCTGCATTTCCCGTTGCTAACCCACCTAGCCTGCTCATCCCTGGACACTGAGCAATTTAGCTTGGCCAATCCACCCTAACCTGCACATTTTTGGACGGTGGAAGGAAACCAGAGCACCTGGAGTAAACCCACATAGACACAGGGAGAATGTGCAAACTCTACACAGACAGTTGAGGGTGGAATCAAATCCAGGTCACTGGAACTGTGAGGCATCAGTGCTAACCACTGAGCCACCGTGCCACCTACGCTTGCGAAAAGGCGGCCAGGGGAGGAATGAATCCACAAAGTATGTGTTTTCATAGCACCAATTGTGAACCAGGAGGCGCAGTACTTCCTCACAGTTCATCAAGTTACTTGTCAAACCCCACCCCCACCAAGCGACACTAATAAGTGGTTTATTCCCCATCCCCTCGTAAGTGCCAGTGAGTGCGCATCTTCTGACCAGCATCAATCGGGCCACCTCTTTACGGGACCCTTCGCCCAACCAACTGGACCACCAACACCTCCAAACAACCAGTGGACCTGTGCTCACCACCACAATTACTCGTCCCCAATGTTCCCCTGCCCTCCCCACCTGTTATATTGGAAACTATTGGTCTCTCTTAACTCTATCCACACCTGCATACACACAAGCTTTGGTCCTACGGAGCAGACTTCTGCCCGAGAGACCACAGGCTGACCGCAATGCCTCTAAGTGGGAACACAGAGGAAATAAATTTACAGTCATGCTGCAGTTAAGTTCAGCAAGACGTTCGGTAAAACCTCTTCTTCCAGCTTTCCTAACCTCACAACAGCATTCTTCCCGACACCCCCCCCACTTCCCTCTCTCACCACACAGAACTTGCCTTAAATCTAAACTCCAAGCTAATTCATGTTCACTCCCACCACCCTTCTTGAAAACTCTAGCATATTTTAATGTGGTAAAACTTTAACTGCAGAGTGGCTGACTATTGACATAATAGCAGAACATTTCTAGACAACTTTGCAGGTCAGACTTAGAATCATGCGATCCCTACAGTGTAGAGCAGGCCATTCAGCCCATCGAGTCCACACCGACCCTCTGAAGACTGGTGAAGATGATTGAAAAACGGATCCCTGAACATGAATGTTACAAAACTGATGGCTCTATGAATTCAGGAGTGAAGGTGAATATTTAAATTCTGTAGCTTTACAGGTTTATTACATATAACCTGGAATGACTCACATGTGGCCTGCAACACATATCAGCAACATCATCTTGCATTTATGTAGCTTCTTTCCAAGCTAATAAAGCATTCCCTACATCAAAAGTCCCAAATGACTTGGTTCAGCTTCTCCACTCTAGTATAATCCCATCATTACACATTATTATTGTGGGGAAGGAATGTCAAAGAAAGAAATACAGGAAAACATTTGAGCTACACAGTTTGCAAAATGGTGGTTAAAGTGATCATAAAGTAAAGGAGATACAGAAAGACTTAGTCTATATTACAATAGCACATATTGACAGGGATCCAAACTAGTAATATGACATCTATTAAAATAAGAGGTATGTGTTTAAACAACTTAATAATCACAACTGACCACTATATCATTAACAATAAATTGGGTAGTACCAGAGTGGCGAATGTAAACGGCTGTTCAAATTCCATATTGGGATAGGAATTAGCTTTGGGGTTTCCACCAAATGTATCCATTCCTGATCTCACCTATTGAGGGGGAGGGAAAAGTACATGTTATAAAGATTCTTCATCAAACACCAGCTCTCTATTGCACAACCAGAATTACAGAACTGTTCTAAATAATGTCACCAATGAACAATGTACATTAATTGTTGTTCCATTTGCAGCATTCAGTTAGTTATACAACACAAGTGAGTGCATACCAGCAGGAAAGAGAATGTAGGCTCCACGGGGAGTGACAAGGACTGAAAACACTCATCATCAGAAGTTTAGAAATTTTCAAATTGACATTGGTACATCAGAAGTAAATTTCCACTAAATGCATTCATGCTGTATTCTGATGAGTAAAACTACAACTAAATTAATAAATCCCATTTGTTCATACTTTATGCACACACTATGTCATCCTTATGACAATGTCAATAAATAGCTTTTGTAGCTAATCATGTGTAAAATAGAAACATACACAAAGACATGACAGAGCCATAAAGCTTATCCACTTAATCACATTAAATATTAGATTTTGCACATTACTCAACCACTGGGATGATTTCTAGGCAGAAAACAATTAAAGAAGAAAAGTATCACACCAACTTCAGGAAATTCCTCTTTGATTCTCTAACACATTGAAGTTATGGGCAGCATGTTGGCCAATACTGTACAACCAGATGTATTTTACCAATCTGTACCCACATATCCCAAATGATCTGAAGAACCAAGATTCTGTAGGGCCTGTAAAGAATTACTGGGCCCATGCCAAATTTCCTCATGCACTTTGTTCCTCATCCATTCAGAAGTCCTCCCAGACTAAAAATTGCCACAATACCTACTTGAAATTGTTAATACCTTCTACTTTAAACAGGCTATAGATTTCCCAATTAAAAGACCTTTGTATTCCCTCTAAGGTCAGTGCATCTATTCTGGCAGCAGCACTTAAAATGATGGAAGTGAGCCAAAGTTTTGTTCAGCTTAATTATTACTTTGTGATTTTAATTCTATATCCCAAGATCACATTTGCCACTTGTAGCCCTCAAAATAGTACAGTGTATTGTGCTGATCCTCCTAATATTCCCACAGATTCCTCTTCCTTGTTGTAATTTAACGACTTTAGCCACATATTCTACAACCCCACTGTTTCTTTTCCTTCCACAAATTTCATTGCTTGGGCAAAAACAGAAGTTGGTGGAAAAGCTCAGCAGGTCTGGCAGCATCTGAGGAAGGGTCACCGGACCTGAAACGTTAACTCTGATAGTTTTCTTCACAGATCCTGTTAGACCTGCTGAGCTTTTCCACCAACTTCTATTTTTATTCCTGATTTACAGCATCCATAGTTATTTCAGTTTTCATTACTTGCAGTTTTGTCAGTATCATTTGCTCCAAATCATCATGAACGCCTGTCCAAATGTCCACATAAAATCCCTACAGTGTGGAAACAGGCCACTCAGCCCACTGCATCCGCAGTGACCCTCAAACAGCTTCTCACCCAGACCTACCCTATCCCTATAACCTTGTACTTCCCATGGCCAATCCACCTAACCTGCACATCTTTGGGCTGTGGGAGGAAACCGAAGCACCCGGAGGAAACCCACACAAACAAGGGAAGAATGTGCAAACTCCACACAGACAGTCACCCAAGGGTGAATCCTGACACTGTGATGGATCAGTGCTAACCACTGAGACACCATGCTATCCCAAAGTATAAAATGTATATATGTATAACACATATAATAAATTTAAAGGGCGCTTGTGGTGCAATGGTAGTGTCCCTACCTCTGAGCCTGGAAGGCCTTCATTCAATCCCCACCTGCTCCACAGGCATGCTATAGGCTGATTAGCAAACATCTATAATAAAATCTACTCACATATATCTTATAAATTGTAACTTTACCCTCCCACTACCAGGCGGCAGTGCAGCACCTTCACCAGGACGAATAATGTCTATTCAGCATGATAAAGTTCAAAAGTACCAGTTCCTCTGTAAATGTAACATGCAAATTTAATTTGCAAAATGTTAACAGGAAGTATGTCAGACATATGACAGTTATTACAGATACAAAAAATAACAGGAGTTGCACTTTCCACAGAGTTGCTGCTCCTTTAAAAACTTTGCCTCTTCTGACTCAACCACTCACTTATCAACTCGAATTAACATCCCAGGCTGTGCCTTTCACCCTTGTAATTTCTTATATGGTAACATGTCAAGCTGTTTTATAAAGCCCATATATCATTAACCAATTGACAGGATTACAACAGGATTGCACATACTGATCTGTCAATGTGGGATTTAGTGGTGCAGATGTGCTGAATAATATAAAATACACAAATAAAAACTGGCGATTTAAACACATTATACATATTAACTCAAAGGAGCAGATGGTTGGATGCCTTGATAGCGGGGGAGGGGAAGAGAGAAAGAGAAGGATTATGTTGGGAGGGAGATAGACATTATGTAACTATTACAGTAATGCACCCATAATCTTTGGCCCCACCTCCCCGAATGGGTAAACATGAACATGAAAATGAGCTACCTGGATCATTGAAAAGCCATGCACAGCCTAGCAGCCTTTGCCAAGCTATGTGCTACATGTAAACAGTGTGCTGTGTTGTGTAAATAACCTGCATGGCCCTGTGACAATATAATTATACATTTCAAAGCAAAATATAATGCTTAGGAAACAATGCACATGAACTCAATGATCACGTTGGCTACTTTGCAGGCTCCCACACCGAACATCAAAGGTGTCTGCCACTTGACCTCCCTGTCATCCACGTATCTATTGGTAGCACCTCTCCATGGGACCACTATCAGACCCAGCCACGTTTCTCTGGACTGCATCAGAAACTTTTCCCCCTAACTTATCACAATTAAAACGTACCACACCCACTGCAACATAGTTCAGTCATCAGGTCTTCCTTGTTCCAAAGAAAGAAGGGTAACTCCTGAATTTGGAACATTAAATCCAAAAAGAAATGGCCTGAATTTAAGAAATCTCTATTTGTTCTGTTGATAAACGAAACAAGGTAGTTGTAAAAGGTGGACTTATCAATGTGGACTTCACCAGTTTCAAAATCTCCCCTTCCCCCACTGCATCCCTCAACCAGCCCAGTTCATCCCCTCCCCCCACTGCACCACACAACCAGCCCAGCTCTTCCCCCCCACCCACTGCATCCCAAAACCAGTCCAACCTGTCTCTGCCTCCCTAACCGGTTCTTCCTCTCACCCATCCCTTCCTCCCACCCCAAGCCGCACCCCCAGCGACCTACTAACCTCATCCCACCTCCTTGACCTGTCCGTCTTCCCTGGACTGACCTATCCCCTCCCTACCTCCCCACCTACACCCTCTCCACCTATCTTCTTTACTCTCCATCTTCGGTCCGCCTCCCCCTCTCTCCCTATTTATTCCAGTCCCCTCCCCCCATCCCCCTCTCTGATGAAGGGTCTAGGCCCGAAACGTCAGCTTTTGTGCTCCTGAGATGCTGCTTGGCCTGCTGTGTTCATCCAGCTCCACATTTTATTATCTTGGAATCTCCAGCATCTGCAGTTCCCATTATCTCAGTTGTAAAAGGTGTCAGCCTGCTGATGATCTCCCCTCTAGGCGAGCAGGTTCTGAAAACAACCTGCATATCGAGAGTTTGAGCTCAGAGTATGATTTGATAACCAGAGAGCTTCAAGCTACAGTACTACAGATTCCAGTCTTTGGGTGTGAATTTTACCTGAACTCCAATTTGCCCATTTCAGTCTTCAGGTGGACGATCAACAAATTTATGGCAACAAGAATCCACCTGGTATTCTAGTCAGAAACCAAAAGAAGATTGGCTACTCACTTCCCCTGCTGCCACAGCATTGATGTGCAGAAAATGCCACTACCACATTTCTTTACAATCTCTGTGACTCTAGAAATAATATACTGCATGTGAAACATTTGAGACATTTGTGAGGAATGCATTAAGTTGCAATATCGTGTTTTCCTCTAATTAGCAAAATTTAGGTTTAATTAAAAAAGAACAAATAGTCAGGATGCTTAGTATAGTCAATGCCACCTGGGAGGATGCATTAAATCACAGTAAGATTTTTCTTTTGCAAAGGAGACGCACATTGCATGCCTTGAGACATCTAACTCATTTCTGAGAAATGAGGGTGACATCACTCTCCTCCACAAGTTTATTCAGCAAGAGAAGCAGAACTGTGGAGGCCAACTTGACAGCACTCCTGTCTCTTCACTGGGAGCCCCACTCCCAGCTCTTGTGTACTACAGAAGAGCCTGGCAACAGGTACAAGCAATTTAGAATGTATCATTCCAGTTTGTTTCCTAACCTGGGCACGTGGGGTTGGTACAGGGAAGGCATAAGCTGTAAAACTGCTTAGAAAATCCAAAGGCAGGGTTGGTATGAAGGATAATCAATGTCTTGAGACATGGGCTGACCAGGTTTGGGGGGGAAAGACAGAAAAAAACTTCCATCTCAGGGTTTGTCCAGTTTAAGCCAGAATTTGCCTATTCAGTTTTTAGAAAGTAATTGGGTCAAGTCCCAAAATAAGTATGCCATGTAGATCTACTATATCTTCTTTCAACAATCAAACGAAAAAGCCAGTTTTGTTGGCAGGAGTGTCTCTCAGTGGACACCGAGAAGGAAGCAGAAACAAACTCACGCAAGAAAATGGAAACAGAGAAACGGGAAACACAACTGAAAACAACCCAAGAGCATTCAGTGTTAAAGCAGATCTCGACCACACTGCAACTAAAACAAAACTAATTTGATGAAATTGGGAGATTGCTTACTAAAATAATTCAACTGGTATTAATGGCTCATGCACAAAGTACTAGTATGGAGCTTTGAGATACAAAGAAAGTAATAATTGTATGTTATATCAAAGGCTACAAATGTGTCATTACTATACAACATGGTGAACAAAATCAGACAGATGGTACCATCATCAGACAGACAAAGAGCAAACCTGTTATCGGTAGAAGATAACACGTTTTCACTCATCACTTAGGATTACAGAAGGTCACACCACAGCTGTAGAACCATCTGGTAATCGTGGTACAATGACAAGCAGAAACTTGTCCTTAAATATGTCTGCAGCATAAATAAATAATTACGTTAATACAGTAAGCACCTTGAAACTGTGAATGTGGCATTAATTCCAGTGAGAATTAAAATTCAAAGCTTCTCTCATCCCTCTAGCCATAACCTGCTTCTTGATATCCCTTTCAGACTCCTGCCCATCCTTCTTAACTTGCCCTGCCTTCAGTGAACTATATGGGCTTTGCATCATCTCAAAACAGTCCTCACAGAAGTGTATTCTCTCGTTTTGAATTAGTCTATTGACAAAAATAAGCACAACAAATCTAATCCATAGCAAATTAATTTAGTGAATGAGGCTCACTTGTGTTTACAGATTCAATCCAGTTACTATTATTCAGTTACCTGCAACATCCCTCTCCCAGGCAGGTACATTGTGCGTAAGCCTACAGTAACGAGTTTACACTGCTTTTAACAGCCCTCTGTGGATGTCACATTATAATCCTCTCAGGTATCATTTCACCATATACACAAACACAGTGGGTCTTTTAAAAGATGCCATCTACAAACACATCACCTCTTATGTGAAACTTAGCTTCTTCCATAATAGGGAGTACTAGCTGCCAGGGGTCATCTAATTCATCTGGCAGGATATCAATAAACCTCAAAAATCTTATGATAAACAGATTTTAAAATGGACAAGATGACACCAGGGCTATTCCAAGTGAACATAGCCTGACAAAATTTATCTTAAATCTCAGCTTGACCTTTTGTCTAACATGCACCAAATGGAAGAAAATATACATCTGAAAAACAATAAAATGTGCTGGCAGATGTATAAAAATTTCCTGTCTATGTTAACGGTTGGCAGCAAATGACTTCAAGGCCAGAATCTCATCAGACAATCAAATCTAGATTGCATAAAATTTCCAGTGTTGCACAAAGGCCTATGAAATAATGCAAGTCCTTCAGAAAGCCCATCAGCTGTCAAGCTAAAACCGATATTTGAAGGAATCAGCCCACCGGTGACATTTGCCCTGTTGTGACATTGTTCAGTAACATGATTTCCACTCCTTCCGCAGAAAAAAAAACAAGGTGTTTGGTGAACATAGTGCAAGCTGTACATTTTGAACATTTTTAATCATTTCGCATTTAAACATCCACAGGGCATCACAAAGCTCACACAACACCATAATGAAGATACAGATTTTTACCACATGTATATTAGAGATTACTGTAATTAGAGCAGCTCTATCTTTGAAAGACCAGTGCCATAAAACTTTCCTCTCTGTTATATTTTCCAGGAGCACTGGGGAAGTTACAACAAAGGTTTGTTTAAAAAAAATTATGAGGGTTTCAATATGGAATGAAAATAACATTTTCTACACAGAGCCAGCCAACTAAGATTGTAGTGGAAGAAAAGTGATAAGGCAGGGACAAACAAAACAAAAAGAAAAGAACTTTTGGTGTTTTTTTTAAACATGTAACAAAATTGCTTCCTGTTTCCTTCAAATATCCAGTGGTAAATAAACATTATTCGAAACAAAATAGCCACCCCATTTTAAAAACCAAGATTATTTCAGGTTCAATGTCTGATTTGTAATTAGTTGGTTAGCAGTGAATACACTGAAACAGGTAATGGAGCTAGTCTTAGGAACCCTGGGCTACAGAAAGAAACAGTCAATGTTATTTTTTTACTGCTGAAGGGCTACGATACAAAGAGGCTGCTTGAGGGTACAAGGTGAACATTACATTCTGCTGCCTCCCATCTGCCCACTCACTGCCTAACATTCACATAAATCATCGACCAAGATTCAAAAAAAGGAACAAAGCTGCTTATACTCCACTATCACCTTGTATCGTCGCAAACAGGCTGCCCTACTTTTATACTCCAACCCCGCTGAAATAAGGGCCACCCTTCCATTAGCCTTCCTAATTACCTGCTGCACCAGTGCTAGCTTTCTGTGTTTTGTGCACAAGTCCCCAAGTCCTTTTGTATCATAGAATCCCTACAGTGTGGAAACAGGCCCTCTGGCCCAACAAGTCCACACTGATGCTGACAGCATTCCACCCAGATCCATCCCCTATAACCCACCTAATCTACACATCCCTGAATACTATGGGAAGTTTAGCCTGGCCAATCCACCTAGCCTGCACAACTTTGGACTGTGGGAGGAAACCCACACAGAGGTGGGGAGAATGTGCAAACTCCACACAGACGGTCGCCTGAGGATGGAATTGAACCTGTGTCAATGGCGCTGTGAGGCAGCTGTGCTAAACACTGAGCCACCATGCAGCCCCAATCGTACTGTGGCTTTCTGCATTTTTCCTTCATTCTACTACTCCATTCTTTCGTGCTCCCTTCCAAAATGAACAACTTCACATTTTCCCACGTTATTCTCCATTTGACGACATTTTGTCTACTAATTTAACCTTTCAACAGCTCCCTGTTTGCACCCCCTCACAACGTGACTTTCCACCTATTTTTGTGTTATCTGCAAATTTGGCTACAACACAATCACTTCCTTCCTTCAAGTCATTAATATATATTGTAAGCAGTTGTAGTCCCAGCACTAATCCCTGTGGATCACCGCTGGTTATGGGTCACCAACCTGAAAAAGAACCCACAACCCCACTCACTGTTTCCTGCCCATGAGCCAATTCCCTATCCATACAAATATACTACCGACAACACCATGGGCTCTTATATTAAGATCTAACTTTTTGTGAGGTGCCCTTTCAAATGCCTTATGGAGTCCAAATACAATACATCTACTGGTTGAGACTTGCTAAAAAAAAACTGATTAATTAATCAGATACAATAGCCCTTTCACAATGCCACTATGCTTGATTAGATTGTGTTTTTCCAAATGTTCTGCTATTACTTCATTAATAATAAATTCCAATACTTTTCTGGAATAGATGTTAGGTTAATTGGCCTACAGTTACCCACTTTTGGCCTCCTTCCCTTTTCAAATACAGATATCACATTAGCAGTTTACCAAACCTTCTCCAAAACTTCACCAGAATTCAAGGATTTCTGGAAAATTATAACCAATATACCCATTATCTCTGGAGCTACTTCTTTTAGGATCCTCTGGTGCAAGCCATAGACTCTCAGAATCATACAGCTATCATTTGGTCCAACTCATCCCAAACTGAGCTAGTCCTATTTGTCAGCATTTGGCCCACATCCCTCTAAGCCCTTCCTATTAATCTACCCATCCAAGTGCCTTTTAATATATTGTAATTGTACGGCCTCCAGCAGTTTGTTCTATAGTGCACCATCCTCTGCGTGAAAAAGTTTTATTTCAGGTCCTTTTTAAATCCTTCCCCTCTCACCTTATACGTATGCCCTCTAGTTTTTAATTCCTCTGTTCTAATAAAACATACATTGGCTATTCACCCGATCTAAGCCCTTCATGATTTTATAAACTTCTTGGGTAACTTTTTTTCAAATTCCAAATTACAAATACTGGTAGTGTAAAAATAAACACGTAAGTTCCACAAAAAAAAATCAGTGAGAACAGTAAGAAATATATCTTGGGGTTCTTAAAAGAACTGTTATTCGCATAGCACCCAAATGGAAGTCCCAAAGTGCAGCCTAATGCTTACATTAGAAGTCGCAGGTTTAGGAAAATCATTACTTGGAACAAAAAAGGCACATATGTAAATGGGATGCTGGCACTCCAGCATATGTAATTCCATGGATTTTAATGAACGTGGAAATCAAAAAGATGTAAAATGAACCACTGACTTTCTATTACTTATTTAACAGTGTCATACACAATGTCAAGATCTAGCCATTTTCTTTTGTAGACATGGTGACCAACTTGGGCATTGCAAATTCCAAGAACAGCAAGTGAGCGAACAGACAAACAGCAAATCATATTCCGCTTGGGAACCCTGCAGCCCAATGGTATCAATGTGGATTTCACAAGCTTCAAAATCTCCCCTCCCCCTACCACATCCCAAAACCAGCCCAGCTCGTCCCCACCTCCCTAACCTGTCCTTCCTCTCACCTATCCACCCCTCCCACCTCACGCCCCATCCCCATTTCCTACCTACTAACCTCATCCTGCCCCCTTGACTTATCCGTCCTCCCTGGACTGACCTATCTCCTCCCTACCTCCCCACCTACACTCACTTTTACTGGCTCCATCCCCACCTCTTTAACTTGTCTGTCTCCTCTCCACCTATCTTCTCCTCTATCCATCTTCGATCTGCCTCCTCCTCTCTCTATTTCAGAACCCTCTTCTGCTCCCCCATTTCTAATGAAGGATCTAGGCCCGAAACGTCAGCCTTCCTGCTCCTAAGATACAGCTTGGCCTGCTGTGTTCATCCAGCTCCACGCTTTGTTATCTCAGATTCTCCAGCATCTGCAGTTCCTATTATCTCTGAGACAATCAATAGTCCTTGTGGTGCTAATTGCGTGAGGAAAGTTGATCTGGATAATGCAGGACCTTCTCCTGCCTTTCAGATATCAGCATAAGAATCCATCACATCAAACAGGACAGAGAGAGGGACTCATTTAGCATTTAAAGAGGGCATCTTTGACAATGCAGTATTCCCCACAAATGCACTGAGGTGTCAGACTAAATTTTGTGCTTAAATCCATAAATGGCGCTTCAGCCTATCAATGTCAGCTCTAGCAAATCTCAACAGTGATCAATACTGAAGAGCTGAGCAAGACATATTATGAAAAAGCAAGTAGATACCTAGACAAAAGGACCACAATGGTCAAACATACACAAAGTGCGGCTTCACAATGATACCTTTTCTGTTCCAATCTTAATGTTGCCAATAAAAATGAACAAAATGCCTCATCTAATGTAAATAAATATCAAAAAAACACAAAAATCTTTCAATCTTAAAAAGATGTGATTCTAATCAGTGTAACCACGATGCACAGGCAAGATTAACAGATACCATTGAAAATGTGGACATTCCTTTCTGTGAAACCACTGAATAAAGCACCCTGGGGCTATTTACATTTTCTATGACCTGTATCAATACCCAGGTTGTAAATGGTTCCCTGCAATTTCTAGAGAACTTATGCAACTTAAGAAAACATTGCTCCATCTTTGTCAAACACTTCAGAAAACTTACCTACTTATTTTACGCAAAAAGGAATCACTATTCACTTATTCTTAAGTAATTCAGTCCATTATAATTTAGTGTATTTTTTTTTCTCCTCATATTGCACTGGGTGTCTCATTATTTACTTTAAGTTTGTGTCCTGTGCTCGACAATTCTTCTATTTATTGAATCAAACATACTCACTGTTGTGAAAAGTCTATTCAATTGAATCAAACTTTCTTTGTTTTATAAGAACAACACTAGTTGCACCATGTCGATTCAACACAAAACCTCTGAAGTTAAAAAATCCAAATCTTTTTCCTATTTCAGCCAGGATAGAGTTTAAGAATTAGAGATGACTTGGTGTCCCTCAAATAGATAATGGAAAGTACACAGTTCGAGTCTATGCTCATTATTTATGTTTGATGAGTCCATTGAAAAGTGCACATGATTGGACAGGACTAGCCAATTCAGTCAGTCATTAAACTTGCTCAATCTTTCAACCCATTTAAGTCTGATCTTCTGCTTTAACTCTACTTTCCTGCACACACTGTTGATTTCCACGATCTACAAAAATCTATCAAGTCAACCTCAACCCTGAATATCTCCAACCAGAAGAAGGAGCAGACATAGCCATTAGGCTTGACATATCTGCTCCATCATGCGAAGAGATCATGGCTGATCTGATAATCCTCAACTCCACTTTCCTGCTTTTTCCCTATAACCCTTGGTTCCCTTATAGTGTCATAGCTTCAAAATCTGTCCATCTCAGTACTGAATATACTTAAAGAATGGCTTTACAGCCCCTTGTAGATTTACTACTCTCTGGGAGAAGAAAATCCAGCTCTTATATCTAGGTGACCACCTATACTGAGATTACATCCTCTGGTTGAAGACTCTAACATAAAGAGGCAAACATCCTTTCCATATCTACTCTACCAAGTCCCTGAAGATCATGAAGTTTCCACAACCATCTGGGGTAGAGAGTCTGAAAGATTCACAAACCTGAGTGAAATAATTCATTCAGGGTAAGGGTGTCGGCACATACACACCCTAAGACTGATTGGTCCTTATCTTTAAAAAAGACTCTTTCATTCCTAACAGCTAACATTCCTGTATTTGCTTCTTCATACATAATTGGTTATCAAATACAGCTCTCTACTCCAGTGTTAGATGCCTCTCTCTTAACATACTTATTCTCGCCTACTGATAAATCATGTGGTCAATTACATCATTATGATTCACATGATTTAATCATATTTTAATGAATCTCATTATACCATTTTTCCCACTAACTTAAGCCATCTTTCCAGCCTGGCTGGGTTCTCCTTACAAGCCTGCATTTCCACGTGGAGATCGAATAATCCACATGTCTAACAGCCTGCTGACAACATTCTCTAGATTGACACACATAAAAAGGCCAGTTGAATGAGAAACTGCTCCTAGCACTACATCCTCAAATAGTTAATGTCTTTAGGAGAAATGGGAAGATATTAGGGATCATAGGAAAAAACCTACTGAATAGGAACAACCTTAACAAGATCCCATTCATACCCTTAGGAACTGGATGGAGTTGGCACAATCTCAACTCTTGTAAGCTTCTCACAAATAGCATATAGAACAGGGTGACCATGAGCAAGTAAGACAGTAACTTAATGCCAGCTTCCTACTCTGAACAACTTCATCTATATCCTCAGACTTCTGTTTAAGAACGGTATTAGTTTTCAGGAAGTAGATTTGGGAAGAGGCAAATTGCACACTGGCCTTAAAATTCTGCTACAAAAACAGAAATTGCTGGAAAAACTCAGCAGGTCTGGCAGCATCTGTGGACAGAAATCACAGTCAATGTTTCGAGTCCAATGACCCTTCTTCAGAAGATTAAAATTCTGATCCCTTACTATTTTCTAAAGCATCTCGAAAATAATGCATGAAGCTGATCTTAGTTCATTTAACCTCCACCAACATATCACTCTTTGCAGGGTAACGTACTTACATTTTTTAAAAAAACTGCTAATTTTTATGTTACATGGTAGCATAAATTAGCAAATACACATAACTTCTCATACATTTAGCACAATTTCAATTTTTGTAATAGCCTTAGTTTGCAACAAATTTTGCAATTACTTTAGTTCAAAATGCTACCACAAATACAAATGCATTTAAGCATGGATCCTTTTTTTTAAACCGGGTAGGAAAACAATGCAAATGTAATGATTTGGGAGTCTGCCTTTGCAGCAAAACAGCCCAAAGCCTAATTCTCTATGGAAAGCCCTTCAATGAGCCTCAACAGACAAATAAATCGAGTTCAATGTACAGTTTTAAGCTGGAGTAATTCAAATTAGACCTATTTATATTTTGAAATCAAAAAATATGTTTGTGGTTTACAAAACGTATCTCACATGGAATTGAATCAACATACTTATTTGGAGGGAATACATTTCTATTCTGAGGAAGGGCCACTTGACACAAAACATTGATTTCTCTCCGCAGATACTGCTAGACCCGCTGAGCTTTTCCAGCAATTTCTGATTTTGTTTCTGACTTGCAGCTTGCAGTTCTTCCGGTTTTAATTTCCTCTGTCTTATTCCTTTACACACAACATATTCCACAATCTAATAGATTATACGCATTTAACAGTGCTAACACTTTTAAGAATCCATTTGATTAACTCAATCCTGGGCATGTTCTCACAAAGCCACAGTGCAAGATGCCACTGCTTCTTTGCAAGCAGAATTTAAAACTAATCTGACTACAACACTCATTCTATTGCAGGCGTTCAAATTTCCTTCGAAGATCTACCTCTGCCACAATGCACCTGCATTATTACTGGCATGCATCAATGTCAAAGTTTCACACATACACATTTCATTGAATTAAATAAAGTCCATTTTGTCGCACAAACATCCAACATGAAATCATGTTCTTACTTACATTGCAGTGCTGAAAAACTGCCCTACACACGAGGTAGTCAACCTTCAACAATCAGCTAAACACAATAGATTTCATCTACAAACAACACACAGGGAAAGCCAGAGTGACGCATGTTTGCCACTCCTCTCAGGCAGCTATTCAGAAATGAAAGGTCATCCCACAGTTCACGCTGTTTTTTTTTAAACAACTTAATGCTCCTTATTGCTGCAAGCAGAACTGTCCAGGAGAGAGGTAGCAATCTAAGCAGAACTCTCACAACACCACATTCTGAATGTTTATCAAAATCGAAGGTAAGACTGAGGGCTTTGAAGATCGTTAACATTTACAACAGTTCCTGTTGGTCATCACGTGGTGCTGGTAGAACCCTTCTCAAATTTCTGTTTCCAACCTACCCAATAACTGAGAGCATGAATGAGCATCCCAGAATATTAGCAACCACGTACAAAGCAAATCTCTTACAACTTACTGACGCGCTCAATGTAAAAAATAAGATTTCTGAAATAAATGGACTTCACACACACTTAAAAAGCACAGCCTTTGAATCAGATCGCAGTTAGATAGGGAACTTCCTTCCACACACTCAACACGATGGGTTACCCTGGATAGAGTTCTATTCCCATTTCAGCGAGAGAACATGAAAGTTTAACCTGCAAACCGGGGCTAGCGAACCTCTCGGCTGCTCAATGACAATGCGAGAATGAATCTGAATGATTTACACACAGTCATTCATGTGTACTTGATCAACCTCGTATGTTTCAGCCAACTTGACATATTCCTCAAAACGATCACTTGTGGAATTGTTTAGGACTGTCTCCTCTAAAAGGATGATTCTCTGTAATACATCTGGCACCCCCACCCATGAGCAGAGACTGCTCTTACACTATAACCCTGCCTGCAGATTGGACGGAGGAAGGTCTATGTGTGCCTTACCTCTCACAACCCGGCGGCAACCAGCGGGGGTATCCGCCAGGCCGAGCCGGGCTATTCAGCGGTTACACTGAGCGGATGCTGTTGGAAGTCGCTGCCTTGTCAGCAGCTCCATTGTATCCTCTCCATAAAGGGAGGGCTCGATCGGCTGCACCGCACTGCCCGCTCCGTCAATCACAGCGCCGCCCTCCAACAGCAGGCAGCCACACAACTACAGCTCCAGGGACGTCAGGGGCTCGCCGAGAAACTGCTCTGATTTCTCACTCTCCGCCCAACAAAACCAAACATCACACACCTCCCTGAATCCGAATATCACACACTCCCCTAAACCCGAATATCACGCACTCAAACCTGTCATGCCTACTCCTAAAACACAAATATCACACTCCCAACCCCAATGTCACACAATCCCTAGACAGAAATATCACACACCTCCTAAACTTAAATTACGAACCCTCCTATCTTTAATATCACATTTGCCCAAAACCCGAATACTCCTCACCTGCGTAAGGAGTTGTATAGCTCTGGCAGATGAGCGAGCACTCACGGTGAATGGTTCATTCATTCTGTTTGAGAGCCGGATTGAGGGTGTTGTCAGATCAGATTGTTTACTCACTCAATTAAAAATTATTACCAAGCCGGTGTCATTTTAAAGCATCACACTGAGTTTTTTTTTCATGCAACCACTCTTAAAGTTACAGAAACTGCAACAAAGTACACAATTCCCACAGCAGAAACCTGAGCCTGGCCTTTTGGGAACAAACAACACAAAGAGACATTTTTCCCACTAAAATACCCTGAGAAAGAATGAGGTGAATGTTGAAAAATTATAGAACAGTAACTGTAGAATCATGGAAAAACTATGTTTTTGGGGAGGTGTGTTTATTAATGTCACATGATTAGTAACCCAGACACAAGAAAATACTCAGGGGACATGCGTTAAATCCCAGCACAGCAGCTAACATAACTTAATTTCAACCAGTAAACCTGAAGGTGAAAGGTCGTCTTGTTGATTGTGAACATGAAGCTATCATCAGGAGTTATCAATGTCATTGGCTTCCCTAATACCCCTTTGAAAAGGCGACTTGCTGTCCTGCCAAGTCTCGCCTACATGTGACTCCAGGTCCACAGCAGTGCCATTGATTTTTAACTGCCCTCTCAACGGGCAATTCAGTTCAAGAACAATTGGGAATAGGTGATAACCTTACCGGTGACACCCACATCCTGTAAAAGATGAATAAAATCATCAATTAAATCCACAGATTTGGTTAGATTACTTGAAATGTTTTGTGCTTAAGTTGAATTCAGGAAACAACCTAATATCACAAACAGAATGTAATATGACTGCTTCACCTGCATGAAGAAAATCAGCTAGAGATTTTAAGCTAGTGCCATATTCTTTGCGGAATTATGCAAAGAAATCCAGTCCATGCTTTCTGTCAGAGTTAATGGGAACTGCAGCTGCTGGAGAATCTGAGATGACAAAGTGTGGAGCTGGATGAACTCAGCAGGCCAAGCAGCATCTTAGGAGCACAAAAGCTGACGTTCCAGGCCTGAAGGGTCTAGGCCCAAAACGTCAGCTTTTATACTCCTCAGATGCTGCTTGGCCTGCTGCGTTCATCCAGCTCCACACTTTGTCATCTCATGTTTTCTGTCAACTGGGTCTAAAAGGTAAGTAAACTGGGAATTCTGTATATCTTTTTAAAATCTTTAACTTTTGTGACAACTCTGGGAACAGCAGGGCTTGTTTTCAATGTTAACAAAGTGTAGAGCTGGATGAAGACAGCAGGACAAGCAGCATCAGAGGAGCAGGAAGGCTGACGTTTCGGGCCTAGACCCTTCTTCAGAAATGCTACCCCAGTGAGACACAGCATGATTGAATGAAAGAGCATCAGAAGTTATGAAGCCTTCCATCGATTTGCAAGTTTAACTTTTATTAAGCAACAGGAGGAGTGAAAGATGATCAGACTGGTAAGCTGCATTTACAGTCAAGTTTAAACAGAGATTGTTTGTTTTTGCAGCATCGGTGAAAGATGGGTTCACAGCTCAATCCCAGACGATACGCAGAAATCTTATCTGTGTTGATTTGGCTGTTGTTGCTGCACTGTTGGACAGCGAAGGTGCTGTTCCAATTGATGAGAGTCTTCACTTTACTTCTCAGTCCAGGAGCCTCAGACTCTCCCAGATCCTTATTATCTATTCCATACCCTTGCTGCATTCTCCAGTTGTTCAGAGGTCAGCATCAAAAGGTTAAATAGCATCTTCTGTCTGCAGTGCACCTTCTGAATGACTGGACGTGCAGGACACATGTTATGGTCCACACTGGAAGAAGGTGTAGCACTGCAGATACGCTGACATAGCTTTGTGATTCCTATCTCTAAACAGATAACAGCACCACTGTCAATACCTCATTTACTCAGCATTCCACGGGAGATGAGTGCCTGTGGTCTCCTGCACTTACTCTGCAACTGCCTACATCACATTAGCTGGAGCTTCGTCCTGATCTTGGGCTTCCAAATGCATGCATTTTTCATCCATGCATGTGGGTGCAGTTAGTGCAGTGGACAGTGCCTCTGCACCAAATCCACTGGGGCCAGTTCTGTGGACAATATTAGAAAAAAAGAAAGCCCTCAGTAAAGTGATCATTCAGCAGTCACGTTGACACACAATGTCTTAGCAGCATCCTCCCAACACTGGGACATGGAGGTCACAGATCAGGAGGGCAAGGGGATGCCTCTTCAAGGACTTTTCACATTATTGACCTGAGTCGGTTGCATGCTGTTTGAGCCTTTGGGAGTATTTTATGAGTAGGAAATTGTATGTGTAGTAGGAGTGATGAGAATATCTCCCTAGCAACCCAATCACCATACCACCCAAGAAAAGTAGCATTGCCTATAGGCTAATGGATGGATATTTTACAGACCACAGACTGAAGCGAGCAGCTCCTGCACATTGTGCAGGCTATGAAACTTTGAATATGACTGAAAATTGTAGACTGAGGTGACACTAAATGGCACATCTAACATTACATACGTTTCACCTCATTCCTAGGATTAATTTGTCATGTTGAGTGAAATGGTAAGATTGCGTGCAGCCAAGATTTTTACTTGGAACAGTTTGGCAATGTATGAAGTTCATGTTTTTATTCTTATTGTTATGTAATACCAGATGTGTGTCGCCTGTGTCCAACAGATACGTTAGAGTGTCTGATTAATGCTATTGCTCCTTGAAAGGCCTCATATCACTCTCAAGTGGAGCTCTTGTGCTCAGACAGTAAAGAAACCTTATTCCAACTAGCGTTCCTGTTATTCTTTATTTTCTGAATCAGAAGTCACATGATACTAGGTTCTACTCCAACAGGTTTATTTGAAAACACAGGCTTTTGGAGCATAGCCCCTTCATTAGGTGGAGTGAGAAAGAAGCACACAGAACACAGAATTTATAAGTAAGAGATCAAAGGGTCACACAATTGATGAAGGTGCATTAAAGAAACCTATTGATTAGACAGCATCTTAATAATTTAGTAGGTTTTAATTGATTAATATGTACATGTAAATCCCCACATTTTTTCCAAGTCACTGTCCTGAGAGAACTAAAGATTTTCAGCATAAAGAAGAGGTGACATTTTACTTTCTGTGCGAACCTGAAGTCAAATGGTGCAAATGGCATTGGGATATGTTCAGTCCCTCAGAGGAGCACTGACTCCACCTTCCCTAAGCACTTCAACTGCTCATGTGCAGTTTGGATAAAGATCGAAGGCTGTGCTTCATAGAGTCAATCGTAGGCTTAGCCTTTCAATCCAGGTGACCCCACAAAACATGTCCCTTTTTGTCTTGCTCTTCCTGCCAACCTTATTGGCTTTAAGCCTGTGCATGATCCCACCGAACTCTTATTTGATGGCTCATTCCATCGCTTCATCCCCTGAGCTCCAGACATTTGGCTCAGTTAAACCAAACAGAATGATGCAATGGCCCCTGATTGAAGCCATCGAGGTGGTGAGCTGCCCCCCCCCCACTCCAATATTGCTTTGCCCTCCCACGCTCTGTTGTCTTCTGCCCTTCAATGTCGTACTTCCCCCTTCCCCTCAGAGATTGTCCTCTCTGTGTCCCAGCAGGCTGCCTCCAAATCCAACAATCAACAATCCTACTTCCTTTCCACAGCAGTTTTCCCTGGTAACCCCCCTTGACTTTCAGTGAACAGGCCCCCAGAACTGATCACGAGTCCCCCACCAACACCCAGACTGACTGACTTGGAATGACAGCCCCAGCTATATCTGCACAGCTCCCCAGCCCGCCATTGCCTGGACTTTTTGCACTGGACCTGAAGAACTGACTGTGGCCCACTGCCCAGATTGTAATGGTATGGACCTCTGACACTGATAGGCACATGTGCCTGACCGATGGTGTCCAAGTACCCAGACTGAACATCAGACAATGCCCCCTTCAATGACATCAGACCTATTTAACCTGATGGACCACTACTCCCCTTAGGTTTTCAGGCATGCCATTTAGTACAGCCTGCTCGCTGTATACACCTGCTGACTAAGGGTTCAGGTGTGGACCTCATTTATCCCAGTACCACACAGCAACATATCCAACCCCGTGATTGATTACTGCTGACAAGCTGGCTGGCTTTGTATGTGCTAAAACACAAAGCAATTGTTATGATTTCAGCTGATGTTATTACTGTAGAAGTCAGATCCCAGACTGAAATCTGGGTTGTTAGATCATATTTTTGCTTCTCTTTGTATATAGAAATGAGTTAACTTAGGAATATAGGTGCGAGGGTAGGCTACTCAAGCCTGCTGTGCGATTCAATACTATTTCCATAACCATTTATGCCGTTGACAGCTTTCTGAATACCAATCTCAAAACACACTCAAAGACTCAGCTGTACCGGAGATAAGTAGGAACTGCCAATGCTGGAGAATCCGAGACCACAAGGAGTAGAGCTGGATGAATACAGCAAGCCAAGCAGCATCAGAGGAGCAGGAAAGCTTACGTTTCGGTTCTAGACCCTTCATCGGAAAAATGTCTAGACCCGAAACGTCAGCTTTCCTGCTCCTCTGATGCAGCTTGACCTGCTGTATTCATCCAGCTCTGCACCTTGTGGTCTCAGCCACAGCAGTTCTGGGTTACAGAGTTCCAAAGATTCGCGACCTTCTAAATACTTAATGGGGTGGCAACACAAGGATGCAATGTCACGGGTCTGGTGTTAGTGGTAAATGGAAATTCGTTATGCAAAAGAAAATTAAAATAGAATAAACCAAATTATTAACATTTCTAAACCATTGAACTGTCCACCATTTCCACAGCAAAACCAATATCAAACCTCCTGTTGGATGGACACTGATCAGAGTACCGATCTGACTCCAGCTTCATACTCCATTCAGCTGAAGGGCCATAGTTATAGTTTTAAGGGTCTGGCAATACTTTTATGAAGAGATTTGAGCAGGGCCAGAATGTAACTATTAGAATGTGATTGTTTCGGAGATCTGCTACTGTTTTTATGTGATGTTGACGTTCACTGTAGGATGAAACCAATGCAAATTAACAACACGTATTAAGAGTCTAAAGGGATTCAATTCCTCGTCTTTGGACTTTGCCTTCTGTTTTCCACAGACGATTGAATTAGTCTGGATTTTTTCAATAGCCTTGATTGCCGTCACCGAACGCCTTCAACGCTGTTGGCAGTAACTCTTCCTGTTACTGAACACCTCTTAGCCACTAAATGGCTGAAAATCAGTGGCAAGTTTGCAAACCTGACTGGTACTGTTAGGAGCAAGTACACTACTTACTCTTGTCGGGGTTGGTGGGGAGTGCAATTTAGCTTTGATGGCTGGATTGTGATGCAGAGTGACATCAACAGCATAGGTTCAATTCCTGTACTGGCTGAAACTATCACAGAGGATTCTTCACCTCAACCCCAGGTTAAACCACCATCAGTCACCTCTCTTTCTCCGATGAGAGAACAGCCCTCCGATCTGTAAGACTGTTCCTTACCTTTTACTTACTATTTGCCCCTTCACAATTATAAGAAAATGACTACTGGTAAAACATTAGAGTGTAAAAACATGCCAAATTTGTGCAATGAGATAAATTACCTGGAGAATTAAAAAGTTAAGAGTGAAGAATTCATATTGCAGCATGGTTGCCTCACTGGTTGAATGTATTTTGCAAGATTACTTTGCATTTTTCTACAATTCAGTCAGCCATGTGCACTGGACGTGGCAATAGGGGACCAGCAAGAGCTGAAGAAGTCTGTCCAGTATGTAACGGTGCATTTGCAGCTTTGAGATTCTACTGCTGCCACAGCTGTGATAAATGGTAGTACAGGGATCTCTGAGTTGGCTGAGATGTAACAGGGAGGAATGAACAGAGCTGTCTTCTGGAATGCCTTTGCGAAATATCCAAATCATTCTGACTTTGGCCACCAGCCCTCTATAACTTTGAGACTACATAAAGCTAGCAATAGTGGCATCTGCAATGTTGGCCATTTGCCATTCATAGAAGGTGACACAAATATGTTTCGGCCCATTAATCACTTTTGCTACCGTCTAACAGTGACAATATGAAATGATGCTAGAATTCGGCTGATCCATTGGCTTTTCCAGAGTCCAGCGAGTCAATTACCAAACTTATATTGTCATTTGAAGTGTTAGTGCACAATGTCAGCAGAAAGAAATTTTCTTGGAAAAATCATAACACTTCCTGTCAGATTATCTACGTATTGACTATTTTTCTGACTGGTTTGCCAAATATAGGGAGAAAATTCTGTAATACCATTGAGCCCTTTGTGTTATATCCTGTTTCTTCAATGTTATTGATTCAAAATCCTGGAATTCCCTCCCTAATGGTATTGTGGGTCTACCAACAACACATGGACCATAGCAGTTCAAGGAGGCGGCTCACCACAACCTTCTCAAGGGCAAAGAGGGATTGAAAATAATTGCTGGTCCAAGCAGAGATATCCACATCCCTTGAATAAAAGAAAAGTTCATTCATACAGTCATGGCAATATTACGCAATTGCCCAAAATCAAACATCTAATTTCTGGTGAAAAAAAAAATGTTCATATAGTGCCTTTCACAACCTTAGGACAAGTCAAAGAACTTCAGAGACAATCAATTACTTTTGGGATTGTTGTCACTGTTATAGTATACGCAACAACCAATTTGCAAGCAAAATTCCACAAACAACAATTTATTTCAGGGCTTTGCCTGAAGGATAAATAATGCTGATGCCACTGTGGCGAATTGCCTAGGTCTTCTTCTAAAGCATTGTTTAGGATCTTTCCCATCTACTTGATTTCAAGGCTGAAGGATCCGTATTCACTGAGAGTGTAAGTCAGGGCTAGAACTGCTGGACTTTAGCTCCGTTTCACTGGTTCCATATCTGGACCCTGCAATCTAAATATATAGAACAAAACAATAATTAATCCTATGTGTTAATGCTGGCTTCTCTGAAAAGTTTTCTTACACATTCTCAAATCAAAATGAGAATATCACAACAGCCACACATATTTATATTGCACCAGTAAAGGCACTTCAGAGGAGCATGATAAAACAGAACACTGAGCCACATACGATATTAGGTGTGTTGACTGAAATAAATTTGAAGGAACATCATGTTCAGAGTAAAGTAAGGCTGGGAGGGAATTCCAGAGGCTGGGGTCTAAGCAACTGAAAGCATGGCCACCACCGCTAGTGGAATTAAAATGCAACAATTGATTGATATGTCTTACGTTATTGATTAACTCATATTAATCACAAAGAGAATCAGAGTAACTTGAGCTATAACGAATATTATCACTGGTATCGCAAGCAGCACTTGGTAGAGGTAGAATTTAATGGAGGTGATAGGGATCTCAGAGCCAGCAAAATAATTAACACAATCTACAAGCAAGTCAAGTGTTGGGTTTTTATTTCTCCAAAGGTGCGAGTATAAGTTAGTACAAAGTTGCCCTATTTGTTTCATGTGTCACACCTGACCTACATCTCCTGAATCATTTCCTTGTGGAGGCAGCTGCTGAGATTCTGCTTTAACTGTAATCTATCTGTACGTAAGCTTCAGACCTTTTATTTAAAAAAAATGATTTCATGGGAGATGGATGTCATTGCAAAAGGTCAACATTTATTACCCAACCCGAATTGCCTGTTAGCATCTGCTGTTGAAGCACCTTCTTGAACAGCTACATCTAGTGGCAGCTTATCCACAGTACTGTTAGGAGGGATCCAATCACAGTAAAAGAGAAATGGTGCAGTGATAGACTGTGCTGTCAAAAGGAACTTCACTAACATGCTGACATGCATCTTGTAGCTGATACATACTGCTCCCTGCGTGTGCTTGTGGTGGATAGAGTACCATTAAGCAGAACTGCTGGATTGTGCCAAGGTTTGAGCGATGCTAGCTGTTTCCAGCCAATTTCTGCCAAGTCTGCTTTGCCAGTACTTCTGGAAGAACATGATAACCGTGAGCCCAATTCATGAATTGTTATCTGTGGCTCATAGGACTTCCTATGTCTGATTGACAATTGACAATTAGATTTCTGATGAAGGGTCTAGGCCCGAAACGTCAGCCTTCCTGCTCCTAAGATGCTGCTTGGCTTGCTGTGTTCATCCAGCTCTACACCTTGTTATCTCAAGTATTCTGTAATGTTCATTTTGATATAATGTTGTTCAACAGCAACCTGCTTTTTGCTTTCCCTGATGTCTAACCAGTCCACAGTTTATTAACAGTTTCCTTTTCAACAGATTGCCTTCTGTGTGAAATACGGTAATATTAAACCCTAATACAACAAATTTGCAAGTAAGTTTCTTTGCACTTTCCGCTACAATTAAGCACTGAAGTGGTTACTACAGTGAAGTTGATGTTTTTATTGAGTTATTTTTCCCACCTCCCTTCCCAAAACATATCTGCCTCAGTTATTTTGCAAGGGGGTCATATAATTTACTCTGGTTCCTGTTCGCCTGTGTTCCATCATGCATTTGTAACACTCACTGGAAGTTTCACTGGTTTATTGATCAATTTGGGAGGTTTCTTTAGCATCAAGTTTTTAATGATCAG
The DNA here is from genome assembly GCF_030684315.1 of Stegostoma tigrinum. NCBI lineage: Eukaryota > Metazoa > Chordata > Chondrichthyes > Orectolobiformes > Stegostomatidae > Stegostoma > Stegostoma tigrinum. The sequence goes on from NC_081373.1 coordinate 45,579,648, forward strand.
AGGTTGACCAGATTGTTCTTTATCACACTCTGGGCCTGACTGAATCCATCGATGGTCAGTCTGAACATCCCCTCCAACGATCACATAAAAATCAGTCACCCAATGATTCAGGAAGGGACTATCCCCAAAATGACACCTTTCGTCCAAAACTTTTGTCTAAGAGCTTAAATCCTTCCTAACATTATGGTGCAGTCTGCATTATGCTGCATTGCAGAAAAGGAAATGAGAAGTAATTGTCTTACAGGCCATGTTCTTGTAGAGAATTTGTCACAGGAGCTAGCAATCTGCATAAAACACAAAAAACAGATTTTGATGAATGTTTCCAGCTTTTTCAGTTCAGTTTAATATTTATGTATTTAATCTTTGGTTGCCAATGTGATGCATCAATTTAGACACTGTAGTTCTTCAGGAGAGAGGGCAGTTCATTTTCCACATCAAGCAGCTGTTCACCTACACATCCGCCAATGTGGTATACTGCATCCACTGTACCCGGTGTGGCTTCCTCTACATTGGGGAAACCAAGCGGAGGCTTGGGGACCGTTTTGCAGAACACCTCCGCTCGGTTCACAATAAACAACTGCACCTCCCAGTCACGAACCATTTCAACTCTCCCTCTCATTCCTTAGACGACATGTCCATCCTGGGCCTCCTGCAGTGCCATAATGATGCTACCCATAGGTTGTAGGAATAGCAACTCATATTCCGCTTGGAAACCCTGCAGCCTAATGATATCAATGTGGATTTCATCAGCTTCAAAATCTCCCCTCCCTCCACTGCATCCCAAAACCAACCCAGCTCGTCCCCGCCTCCCTAACCTGTTCTTCCTCTCACCTATCCCCTCCTCCCACCTCAAGCCGCACCCCCATTTCCTACCTACTAACTTCATTCCGCCCCCTTGACCTGTCTGTCCTCTCCGGACTGACCTATCCCCTCCCTACCTCCCCACCCATACTCTCTTCTCCACCTATCTTCTCCTCTATCCATCTTCAGTCCGCCTCCCCTTCTCTCCCTATTTATTTCAGAATCCTCCCCCCATCCCCCTCTCTGATGAAGGGTCTAGGCCCCAAACGTCAGCTTTTGTGCTCCTAAGATGCTGCTTGGCCTGCTGTGTTCATCCAGCCCTACACCTTGTTACCTTGCACACAGGTTTGGTTTCCATCGAATCCCAGACATCAGAGTGAGGAATAGACTAATGTGTAGAAATCACTTCACTGTACTTCAATGCCACAGCAGGGTTAACACTACAGGTGGTTAAAAGGTTTCATTTCCAGAATTGGTGGGCAAATGTTACACTTTGCTTTTCATTTTGGGAAATTGATGGAGCATATTTGTTATTGAAAATGCAGTTAGAAGATAAAGGTGGTTCGGAGAAAGCCCTCTTAGGAGCACAAAAAGCAGTTTAAAAGTTGTATCATATCATAGGATCCCTACAGTGTGGAAACAGGCCATTTGGCCCAACAGGTCCAAACCAACTCTCCAAACAGCATGCCACCTAAACCCACCCCCATCCCATCCCTGTAACCCTGCATTTCCCATTTCTAAACTATCTCACCTGCACAATTTAACATGGCCAATCCACCTAATGTCCATAACTTTGGACTGTGTGAAGAAACCAGAGCAATTGGCGGAAACTCACACAGACGTGGGGAGAACGCGCAAACTCCACACAGACAGTCCGCTGAGGCTGGAATTGAACCCAGGTGTGTGGTGCTGTGAGGCAGCCAGTAGATGCAAAACACAGTATGAACATGAAAAAGACAGCGTTTCTCAAATCTAGCCTGCTCCTCAAAATGATCGCCCCCAGCTGAGCAGACCCTATACAAGTTAACGCTGTTTTTTTTTCCTGGCCAGTTGGTTTTGGAGGATGACTGGAAACATAACAGGGAGCTGGAACAGAATAATTTCCTGATGTATTCCTGTCACTGGGTACCTTGAGTAGAAGTGGGCCTGATTTAGGATTAGCTGCCCCTTCCACCAGAGATGGACAGCCAATTAACATCATCAACATCCCAATTTTGTGGGCTTACTGAAGTTATTTTTGCACCAGTGGAGCAGCGACTACCATGCGAAGAGAAATCAGCTTAATAAAGACGAGACAGAGGAAACCATCAGAGCACAGGGGCTGTGTGCTCCTCTGATAGGACCATGAGTGACAAGTCCATGTGCAGCACCCAATTGCTTCATCTGAAGGGGTTTTATTCTGCCACACCAAGACGCTTAACAGTTTTGGACCTCACAATCTTTATTTGCTCCCTTACCTCGGAAGATGCCTCCAATGTTGAGGCATCCGTACCGTCTCCAACCAGCCTCAATTGTACCCACTTCACCTCGGCAGCTCCAGAGATGCCAACTTTTGGATTGGCCCAGTGGCATCAAGAAACCACTTGGAAAACCCAGCCAGTGGCAATGGGCTTTTCACTGCATCTCCCCCAATCCAGAGGCTCCTGCGGCACTGAAGGGCTCAGCCGCTGGGTCTTTTATTTTGTTCATTTGGACCTCCTAGTTTGGATAAAATTTAGGCATTAAGGCTGGAGGCTCAGTTCTCTAATGACCAGCTCCGAACTAGTCAGAACATCAACTCTGAAGGAATATTAATTCTGTTTCGCCCTACAGATGCTTGCTCACATTTTCTGGTTTTATTTCAGATTTCCAACACCTGGAATATTTTGCATTTCTCTAACCAAAAAATGCACAGCTGGAGCAAGTGGTGTGCAGGAGGAATTTCAAGAGCACTGGTCTCCTGACAGACATTGCTCACCTCTCATTAAATTGCATTTAGTCAGCAGGACGTCATTCTTTTATTCAGTCCTGTAAGGTCATTGCTGCTGGGCCAGCATTTATTGCCTATTCTTAGTTGTCCCTTAGAAGGTGGTGGTGTGCTTTACGCTGATACCACTTCAGTCCACGTGCTGTAGATAGATACACAAACCTGGAACTCTCTCCTTAAAAGGTATTTTGAGTGACAGTGAAGGAGCAGCACTGTATTTTCATCTCAAGATGGTGAGTGGCTTAGTGGGGATCTTGCAGGAGGTGGTGGTATTCCCATGTATCTGCTGCCCTTGTCCCTAAAGAAATATGGGATAGGCCATTTAGACCTGAGAAGTTTCTTCACCCAGCAAGTGATGAGCCTGTGGAATTCTCTGCCACAGAAAGCGGTTGAGGCCAAACCATTGAATGTTTAAGAAAGAGTTAGAGACAAGGGGTGGCACAGTGGCTCGGTGATTAGCACTGCTGCCTCATAGCGCCAAGTTTGATTCCAGGCTCGGGCGACAGTCTGTGTGGAGTTTGCACATTCTCCCCATGTCTGTGTGGGTTTCCTCCGGGTGCTCCAGTTTTCTCCCACAGTCCAAAGATGTGCAGGCTAGGTGCATTGGCCATGCTAAATGGTCCAGAGCAGCTAAGAATGTATAGGTTGGGTGGATTGGCTATGGCAGTCTGAGGGGTTTGCCTGGGTGGGATGCTGTAAGTAGACTTGATGGGATGCATGGTCTGCTTCCACACTGTATGAAACTGTGATTCTTTTCGGTTAAGGCTAAAAAAGCAAATCAAAGGGTAATGCGATAAAGTAGGAACAGAGGACGGAGTTGAATGATCTGGGGCTAAAAAGGCCACCCCCCCCCCCCCCCCGCCGCTCTTGATTTATATGCTAATCTGTTTCTGAATTACTAAATTTGTGACACTTGGAAATTTGACACTATGGACATGTGCTAGGCAGAATTTTATTTATAGCAATTGATATAGAAATGAAATCCTTTTCTAAATTGGTATCATTATCTTTCTTCAAGGATCACAAAATGGAGAAGCAAGCACAAGAAGGTCTCACAGTAATAATAAATAACAGCTGTGTTTGCAGTTTGAAATAATCATTTTTAAAGCCAGTGTATTTTTGTGAAGTTAAAATAACTTCTGGCCTGTCACTGCTATGACCTCAGTTCTTTTTCAAAAAAAAGTGGTAAGAACAATGATATGTAAATCAGTACGGTTAAAAATAAACATCTTTCCAAAATTAGTACATACAATAACCAAATAATTCAAATTTAGCAGGTCTTACAAATGTATGTTTAGATATCAATGGCTTAATAATGCAGAGTAAAGTGATAGCCATTTGGTAGCACAGAACTGGAGTATTGCTGAAAAAAAAGACATTTTGCTGAAGGCTTACACTCAGAACATTTCACAAGAATAAAAATTCACGGGGACAGCCGGCATTCGTTCTGCATGAGAGGGGAGTGCTGATTGGTTGGCAAGCTGATGAAAACTGGTAGATATATTATCAGTTAACTGACAGGCTTTGTTTGAGTTTTAAAACAGGTAGGTTGATTCTGATTCGCAAAGGAATGGGCATTATCTATTTTGTTGAGTTGAAACAAATGCAGTATATATATATGTTCCTTCCTGTCTAAACAAAACGGATTGCCTGGAAAGCACAGGGCCCCATCTGTTAAGGTATTCCAGTATATGCAACTATGCTTCTCTGTGAATCTGTATTACAGTGCTAAATAGGTTGTCAGCATAATGCTGCCCACATTCTGGATTATCCAGCAATTTTAAAAAAATATTCTTTCACGGGATGAGGGCATCGCTAACTTGGCAGCATTTATTGCCCATCCCTAATTGCCCAGAGGGCAGTTAAGAGTCTGCCACATTGCTGTGGGTCTGGAATCATATGTAGGCCAGGCCAGGTAAGGATGGCAGTTTCCTTCCTTAAAGGGCATTAGTGAACCAGATGGTTTTGTCCCTGACAATTGACAATGGGCTCACAATCAACAGTTAGTTCTTAATTCTCGATACTTTATTGAATTCAAATTCCACCACCTGCCATGGCAGGATTCAAACCTGGGTCCCCAGAATGTAATCTGGGTCTCTGGATTAACAATCCAGCGATAATACTTAGAGGGGAGGCAATGGCCTAGTGTTGTCCCATTTGCAGAATGCATCAAAATGTTAGATGTTTTGATGGAAGTTTCAGAAGCACAGGTGGGTTAGATACAGCCAGTGCCTTGCTTACTCCAAATGACCAAAACAGACATGCTTTTTGATACAATCCAATGTTTGGGTGGTCTACTTACCAACCAACCAACCAGCACTTTACTCCATACAATATAAAATGTGGTTTCCTTTTGAATTTGTATTGTTGTAAAATGTCTTAATAAGTGCAAGACAAAAAGCGTTGACAAGATGTCCCTTTTTCCCCATCAACGCAGGGAGTAAATTAGAAAAACAAGTTACAAAGTTCCAAAATTATCTCTGGCAACTGTACACAGCTGTGCATGGAAGTTCAAATTTAGAACAATTCTCATAGGATCTCATTAAATACTGAGTTGTATTTCATGAGGGATATTATTTTGATTTCATGATTGCATTTGCTGAAATTCACCACAAGAGGTTGAATAGTTTTGCTGGCCTTCATGATCTAACTTCACTCAGGAGAAACAACTGTGACTCACGATTCTGTGCAGCACTCCCTCAGTACTGTGCTATTGAAGAGACAGTGAGTTGAGATCCTAATGGCCTGCTATAACATAGATGTCGAACATCCCACTGCACTGCTTAAAGGGATGCACGGGACTTGTTGATGCTGAAGCCAATATTTATCCCTCAAATCATCATTATTGCTTAATATATATGAGTACCCTTTCTGGGATCTTTCTGTGCAGTCATGGACTGCTGTATTCCTACATTTCAACAGTGTCATAGAGATGTACAGCATGGAAACAGACACTTCAGTCCAACTTTGTCCATGCCAACCAAATATCCTAAATTAATCTTGTCCTATTTGCCAGCATTTAGCCCACTAAACCCTTCCTATTCATATACCCATCCAGATGCTTTTTACATATTGTAATCATACCAGCCTCCACCACTTCCTCTGGTAGCTCATTCCATACACGCACCACCCTCTGCGTGGAAAGGTTGCCCCCAGGTCCCTTTTAAATCTTTCTCCTTTCACCTTAAACCTGCGCCCTCTGGTTTTGGGCTCCCCTATCCTGGGGGAAATGCCTTGGCTATCCATGCTCCTCATGATGTTATAAACCTCTATAAAGGTCACCCCTCAGCTTCTAACACTCCAGGGAGAGCAACCCCAGCCTATTCAAGCTCTGTCTATACCTCAAACCTTCCAATGCGGCAACATGCTTGTAAAACTTATCTGAACCCTTTCAGGTTTCACAACATCCTTCCTACAGCAGGGACTGCAGAATTGTATGTAGTATTCCAAAAGTGGCCCAGCCAGTGAACACATTTCAAAATAATTTAATTAGTTGAAATGATGTTTTAAACTTAGCAGAAGTATCAAAAAGCATGATATAGATGCATACCTTATTTGAATCTTTGATCAAGGATCTTACAAATCGTCAGCACCTGCAGAACTGGATCATAATTGTATTGTTATCAACACAAAAAAAGGGGTAAAGCTGAGAAAACGTTTACCTTCAAATAAACATTAGTCTTGCTTGTATCAACTAGGGTTCAGTAGAGTGTGCAGGAATTGATGCTTTTACTGGCTCTATCTCATACGCCTTCGCTCATTAGTGGTCATTCTTTGTTCAATGCACCACACAAGCAGCAGACACGTCTGCCTTATTTTGTATGACAGGCATAAAAGAAAACAGCACGTTGTGGCTTTCAGTTACATTCAAGTGATTTGAATTGTGCGCTCGGATATGAAATGACAACATCTCCATTGACCTCAAAAGAAATCAGTTCACGATCAGGTCTAGTGATATCTGGGGCAAGGATTACAACTTTTCCAGTGTTAATTTAATTTGGGTCCAATGTTAAGGGCATCTCCAACTATCCAGGCACAGTTGTCATTAAATAAGCTGAATAGCCAATTATACAGTAAGAGTTCTCATACAGCAAACCAGGAAGTAAATTACAAAAGGCAAAAATATCCTTCACCTTTGATACATTTTCTATGTGAGAATACGTTAGACCTGAAGCACCGTCAATAATATTATTCCCAAAGTTTGCTTCTATTAAATATCTATGATTCATTTTTAATGCAATGTAGAAAATTCACGATTCAAATATAAAAATCAAACTTGCAATTTATTCAAGAGTATTTATGACTTAGCACACCATTAAACAGCTCAACAAGGAATAAAATACTTCTTTAGAGAAAAACATTCTGTGGATTATAAAAGTGGAAGTTCATGCCAGTTCAAGTGGTTTCTAAAGATTTTCATCTAATAGCATTTCAACAGCACTCCCTGTGGAGAAACAGGAAATCATTGACAGCCGCTTCTAGATTTCCTGTTTTCCCACGTCTCACCGCACATGTACAAAGGCATGTCAGTTTTACAGTGGAATTAATCACCAGTATAAAGATAAACACGAGGCCGAGGAATGACCGAACAGCAGTTACTTGGATACATTTTCAGTCACTGTTGCTGGTGTACAGGGCTACTGCAACCACTTGTCTCTAGAATAGTGCTAGAGATTGGCTTCAAAAAGTTTTCTGCCAAAACTGCTGCGCACACAAACCTCTGAGTTGTCAGATGGACTTGAAGGACACGTCTTAAATAATAACTAAGAGTTTCATTTCAATGTAGGACAATCTGAAATGACAGAAACTTCACAATTTCCGGCAGTCCACTGAGAATTATCTGCATACTTGTTTGAACGTGCACAACAAGCAATGTAACTAAATATGTTCTGAGCTGGCTGGAAGTGGGCATTTAAAGATGAAGTAGCTATTTTTGAGAAGCTGGTCAGAAAAATCAGCCTTTCCTTAATTCTATTTATTTTCTGCAATAACCTTTTCCCGGTTATTTGTGGAAGAGTTTCAATACTAAGATCTTTAGCAGTTAAATACAGGCCTGACCCAAGTCAAAAGAGATTAGAATGTGAGGCTGGATGAACACAGCAGGCCCAGCAGCATCCCAGGAGCACAAAAGCTGACGTTTCGGGCCTAGACCCTTCATCAGAGAGGGGGATGGGGAGAGGGTTCTGGAATAAATAGGGAGAGAGGGGGAGGCGGACCGAAGATGGAGAGTAAAGAAGATAGGTGGAGAGAGTATGGGTGGGGGGGGTAGGGAGGGGATAGGTCAGATAGGTCAGTCCAGGGAAGACGGACAGGTCAAGGAGGTGGGATGAGGTTAGTAGGTAGATGGGGGTGCGGCTTGGGGTGGGAGGAAGGGATGGGTGAGAGGAAGAACAGGTTAGGGAGGCAGAGACAGGTTGGACTGGTTTTGGGATGCAGTGGGTGGGGGGGAAGAGCTGGGCTGGTTGTGTGGTGCAGTGGGGGGAGGGGACGAACTGGGCTGGTTTAGGGGTGCAGTTGGGGAAGGGGAGATTTTGAAACTGGTGAAGTCCACATTGATACCATTAGGCTGCAGGGTTCCCAGGCGGAATATGAGTTGCTGTTTCTGCAACCTTCGGGTGGCACCATTGTGGCACTGCAGGAGGCCCATGATGGACATGTCATCTAAAGAATGGGAGGGGGAGTGGAAATGGAACCTTCCCCTGCAACCGCAGGAAATGCTACACTTGCCCCCACACCTCCTCCCTCACCCCTATCCCAGGCCCCAAGATGACATTCCACATTAAGCAGAGGTTCACCTGCACATCTGCCAATGTGGTATACTGCATCCACTGTACCCGGTGTGGCTTCCTCTACATTGGGGAAACCAAGCGGAGGCTTGGAGACCGCTTTGCAGAACACCTCCGCTCAGTTCGCAACAAACAACTGCACCTCCCAATCGCAAAACATTTCCACTCCCCCTCCCATTCTCTTGATGACATGTCCATTATGGGCCTCCTGCAGTGCCACAATGGTGTCACCCGAAGGTTGCAGGAACAGCAACTCATATTCCGCCTGGGAACCCTGCAGCCTAATGGTATCAATGTGGACTTCACCAGTTTCAAAATCTCCCCTTCCCCAACTGCATCCCTAAACCAGCCCAGTTCGTCCCCTCCCCCCACTGCACCACACAACCAGCCCAGCTCTTCCCCCCCACCCACTGCATCCCAAAACCAGTCCAACCTGTCTCTGCCTCCCTAACCTGTTCTTCCTCTCACCCATCCCTTCCTCCCATCCCAAGCCGCACCCCCATCTACCTACTAACCTCATCCCACCTCCTTGACCTGTCCGTCTTCCCTGGACTGACCTATCCCCTCCCTACCTCCCCACCCATACTCTCTCCACCTATCTTCTTTACTCTCCATCTTTGGTCCGCCTCCCCCTCTCTCCCTATTTATTCCAGAACCCTCTCCCCATCCCCCTCTCTGATGAAGGGTCTAGGCCCGAAACGTCAGCTTTTGTGCTCCTGGGATGCTGCTTGGCCTGCTGTGTTCATCCAGCCTCACATTTTATTATCTTGGAATTCTCCAGCATCTGCAGTTCCCATTATCTCAAAAGAGATTAGTTTCTCTATTAAATTAAACATTTAAGTAGGTGATTATTTTCTCCCAAACCCCAAAACTGAAAAACTGTCTTGAAAACTTTACAGAAAATTTTGGCAAGAACTTGTTTTGGAAGCTGATAAAAAGTTAAAAATAAGTTAAAGGACACAGAAAATGTTCTGGAAAAAAAATTATACGGCTAAGGAAGCTTAATTGTTCAAATGGGTAAAACACAGGAACAGGAATGGGCTTTTCTGACTGGCTGTGTTTCCAGCTTTTCCTCATTTTGTTCTAATTATGATCCAGTTCTCAGTTTTATCGAGTGCATTAAGTACCAACAATTGGATATTTTGAAACTCATTACCCAGTTTTTAAATAAAGAGAATCTACTTTCAAAATTTGGAAGCCAGTCCTTTTAAACCAAATTTTCATTAGCACTTCTTACATTTGGAATAATAAGGAATGGACTGCCACCTAGTGCATGATAAGTTTTCATCACATAACAGCTTGTTCCAGATGAGGAAGGACAGATGTTGCATGTAGATGTATCCATCCAGACAGATTCCAAAATCTCCATGTTGCAACACCTCATTTTCCCCTGAGAATCTTTCAGGATTTTCACCTCCACTACACTTTCCACAAGCCAATTCAAATAGTTGGAGATGAAATCCCTAATCTCATTCTTTGACATCTTTTACAGCTCCCAGTCACAGATACAGGTGACAATGTGGTGTTTTCATTCTATGCTATGGCTTTAGGATGGTACAGTATTAATTTGAACATTATGTCCTCTTTTCCTGCACTTGGAACTTATGTTAACTGTCTGAGACTAGAGGATAGTCCATCCCAAGTTTTAAAGTGTTTTAATTGAGTTTTATCCTCACCAAAATGCTAAACTCTGACAAAAGAGCCCAAAAATGCCAAAATGGATAATTCAGGTTAAAAATAAAACTGCAAGTTCTACGAACAAGCAAAACTAAGGCAACAAGTCAAACATACAAGAAGTTCAACTGCAGATTTATACAGCATGGCTGTATGGATTTACCATGTCCTCTCATTTCATCATTAACATTCTGTGCATGGTAGGGAGTTTTTAATTTCTGCATCCCAGCTAAGTACTGAAAATACACGGTACCATGCTGTTCAGTATAACCCAATGGGGCAGGACATGGGGGAGTTGAGTATGTGGCAGAAGGCTCACGCTGCTGTACTTCAGAGGCTAAAATTCATCTCAGTGAAGACTCAATCTGATTGCCCAACTGTCTTTCTGATTCTTGAAGTCTGTATAAATGAACCATGTAACTGATAGTCAATAGAATTGGCTTGCTGAGCTGTTTCAAAAGGCACATGCACAATCTTATGCAATTTGACTTTTAGTTTTCTTAAAATGCAGAAGCTTTTGGTTTATTTTCACTTCCCCTCCCCTGCCATCAATCATTGATTGGAAATTTAAGATGCCTTTAAGAAGAGAAGTAACTCCTCAGCTACTGAAGCAGTCCATGCCCACATGCAGCAAGACCTGGGTAACATTTAGGTTTGAGCTTGTAACATAGGATTAAGGCAAACAAAACACAGACACCTTGCAGTACAGTGTCCTCTATTCCAAAAACATCAAACCATTAAGTGACACTATTCCTAAAAAGGTTAAGTTAAATAAATGATTTTCTTTTACAATCGACCCATGAGAAAACGATTGACTGCCTCTCCTGATCATGCAACATTCAGTAGCAGGGTTGTTTGCAGAACAGTGGGACCCTGCTTTCCGGAGAGACCACTCTCTCCGTGACTCCCTTGTTCGCTCCACACTGCCCTCCAACCCCACCATACCCGGCACCTTCCCCTGCAACCGCAGGAAATGCTACACTTGTCCCCACACCTCCTCCCTCACCCCCATCCCAGGCCCCAAGATGACATTCCACATTAAGCAGAGGTTCACCTGCACATCTGCCAATGTGGTATACTGCATCCACTGTACCCGGTGCGGCTTCCTCTACATTGGGGAAACCAAGCGGTGGCTTGGGGACCGCTTTGCAGAACACCTCCGCTCAGTTCGTAACAAACAACTGCACCTCCCAGTCGCAAACCATTTCCACTCCCCCTCCCATTCTCTTGATGACATGTCCATCATGGGCCTCCTGCACTGCCACAATGATGCCACCCGAAGGTTGCAGGAACAGCAACTCATATTCCGCCTGGGAACCCTGCAGCCATATGGTATCAATGTGGACTTCACCAGTTTCAAAATCTCCCCTTCCCCCACTGCATCCCTAAACCAGCCCAGTTCATCCCCTCCCCCCACTGCACCACACAACCAGCCCAGCTCTTCCCCCCCACCCACTGCATCCCAAAACCAGTCCAACCTGTCTCTGCCTCCCTAACCGGTTCTTCCTCTCACCCATCCCTTCCTCCCACCCCAAGCCGCACCCCCAGCTACCTACTAACCTCATCCCACCTCCTTGACCTGTCCGTCTTCCCTGGACTGACCTATCCCCTCCCTACCTCCCCACCTACACCCTCTCCACCTATCTTCTTTACTCTCCATCTTCGGTCCGCCTCCCCCTCTCTCCCTATTTATTCCAGTTCCCTCCCCCCATCCCCCTCTCTGATGAAGGGTCTAGGCCCGAAACGTCAGCTTTTGTGCTCCTGAGATGCTGCTTGGCCTGCTGTGTTCATCCGGCCTCACATTTTATTATCTTGGAATCTCCAGCATCTGCAGTTCCCATTATCTTGGACCCTTAATGTCTTGTGTCTAGCACAGCATGAGCTAGTGATTAAAGCAAAGAAACAAGGTTGGGAGCCATTGCTCTCAGGAGACTCATTATTAGTTACCCTCAACCATAAGAGCCAGATTGGCCTGCCATCCAGATCACAACAAATGTTTTCTTCACCTTGTTCAGGTGTGGGGATGTTGTGCTTTCAGACAAATTGTTTCTTGAAGGAAGAATCTCATATGGCCCAAGTCAAAAGTAGGGAATCGGTTTACAGTTTTATGGCTCAGATTAAGTTAACAAATGTGAAACTGTTCCGAGATAAATGTTTTTACTTAAGGACAATGATGTTTTTAAATCATTTAGCTTTATAGCTTTTAAACAGGCCAAAGTTTAGCACTTTGGAATTCACTGGCGCTACGTTATCTTAGGAGCAATCAATGGAGTTGGCAAGAAAGACAAGCTGTTACAAAAATGAAATGACCTGCAAAAGTGATTGGCTCAAAAGAGCGAGTCAGGGGACAGCAGGAAGCGATGCTACTAAAATGAACTTTGATTTCCTTTAAGAGTAATCACGAATTGGGCAGTCACTAACTAGCCAATCCAAGATTGGCTGTGAACCTTGAAGAAGGGTCTCAACCCGAAATGTCAACTTTCCTGTTCCTCTGATGCTCCTGGCCTGTTGTGTTCCTCTAGCTCCACACTGTGTTATCTCTGCTTTTATATAGTATTTTGTCTTGGATTACGTGCTGAGGGATGCATCAAAGCGTGGGGCAGCTGCTGCCATGCTGCTGTGGGGAAAGGCCAATTGGAGATCTCTCTGCTGAGGTTAAATGGGGGTCCATTCAGATATTGGACTCTCCCAGAACATCAATTATATGTAAATGTAATCTTGCTTAAATAAGAGAGGTCTTTGGTTTGTTTGTTGGATAGAGTCAAACTCCAGCGTTTGTTTGTTTTCATTTTCTCGATATCATACTGTACAGGACTGAACTGTGTTTATAACTGTATATAGAAAAAGATATTTTCTGTGAATAATTTCATTTATTTGAAAAATGAACCTTATATTGTGTGATTTACCGGTGGTTCCTCATGATGCACATCAAAATAAAGATTGACTATGTCTGGGAGATAATCAACTTGGTGAAAGGCGCACTTTGGTTTGTCCAAAGCTTGGTCTTCCTGTGCAAAGAGTAGACCTTGATCATGTGTTGTAGACTGGCATGTTCCAAGGTGCAGAACTATGTGCCAAAGGCTTTACTAAAGCTTGGGGGAGCTACCGCCATGGCACAGTGGGGAAAGATTACGATCTAAGGGTCTTTCTGCGAAATTGTGATGAGGGTCCATGCATGTTACCAGACCATTTATTTGTGTCAAAATATATGCAAGTAATGTCCCACCTGTGTTTAGAAACACTGGTTTCTATAACTGTAGGAAATGTCAAATTCGAATGTTTGTCTTATTCTTTATAAACAAGACTGAATAGAACTACTTTAGTACCTGTGTTTTATATAATTTTTCATGAAGGAAGTTTATTTTTGCAGCATACCATTATGCCTTTTATGCTAGTTGTGACAAAAATTAATAAATTCTGTAAAAGCGTGAAAACATATTTGTCTCAGGAAAGGCTTCATAACTAAACCAGGCCTAAGGGAAAATGTAGACTGACTCTCTTAAATACCGGTCTTATCATTAAATTATCAGCTAAGTCAATCACAAGTTAAAGTGAATGCGAAAACGGCTATGCATTTAATAGCACCTTACAAACCTGTGAACTCTACCACCTGGAAGACAAAAAAAACTACAAATACATGGGAATAGCACCAATTCCAAGTTTCCATCTAAAACATATACAATCTTGGCTTGGAACTATATCACTTTCTGTCACTGGGTTAAAAATCCATATTGCAGTGGTTCAGGAATGCAGTTACCACAATCTAGTCAATGGTAATTACAGTCAGGCAAGACACTCGACAGCCTCATCAAGAGATGCTCACACTGCAAGAATTAAATTTTTAAAATGGTCATTCTTTTTGGAATTCTTCTTGGTGTCTTAGCAAGCTGAGGAAAGCTTCAGGGAAATCTCCAGAAAGGTCCACCTGTACCTGAGGTGGTTTTTACAAATCCAATAGGTGAGTCTATGCACGCCACTACACGTATTTTGGCTTTTTCGAGGAAATGTATCTTCATCATCTATTCTTGACCAAGACATCTTTCAACAAAAACCAAAAGAACTGTGGATGCTGTAAATCAGGAACACAAACAGAAGTTGTTGGAAGAGCTCAGCAGATCTAGCAGCAGCTGTGAAGATAAAAAAAAACAGAGTTAACATTCTGAGAAAGGATCACCGGACCCGAAACATCTTTCAACAGATTCAATTGGTTAGTGCCAACTTATGGTAGCAAGATCTTGCACTTTTGAAAGTTGATTGACTTGGAACTGATCCATACAGAATGAGACTGTACAATCTGCATCTACATTGTTTTCCATCCAGGCTAACACATTTTAAAGCATCCATCAATTTTTACAGAAATGTCAGCAAAGACATTGCTCCCCATATTTAATAACTTGTTACTAAAACATGCAGTGCCACAAGACTGAGGGCAGCTTATGTTGATGAAAGTGAGAAAAAGATGAAGGGGAAAGCATTAGTAAAACAAAACACATCATTTGGATTTTGAAGAAAAACTTGATCAATCTCATTGAATTCTGTGAAGAAAGCAAGCGTAATAGAAGTAGATTTAACTTAATTTGATTTCCAAAGACCTTTAATAAGATAGTACTTAACAGACAATTAAATAAAAGGTCAAAATTTTACAAAGTGCAGAGACAGAAATTAGAATGGGCAGTGCACAGAATAGCTGCAAAGGTAGAAATCAGAGAGTAAGTAACTTATTCAGAGTTTATTCAGAGTAGCATAGGCAGAAAGTGGGGTCCCCCAAAAATCCATGCTGGGACCATTATTGTTTACGGTTTATAATCAATAATTTAGAAGTCACACAATACCAGGTTTTAGTGCAACATGTTTACTTGAAATCATAAGCTTTTGCAGCGCTGCTCCTTCATCAGGTGACTTCTGACTTTTTCCATCCCAGACAAATACTGGCACCTCCATGTCAACAATTTAAACACTGGAATATAAAAAAAATTGTAAATTTATAGAGGGCACCATATTAGGATGGGCAATCAACAATTAACATGGCGAGTGAACTTAATTTGAAAATTATGTACCCAAAGTAAATAAGTGTGAGGCACTGCATTTTGGCAAAACTATGTCAGTTGCTACTTTTCCAAAGGACAATCTAAAGTGGATTATAGTGTCAAAAAGAATACCAGTGTACAAGTACATGAATTCAAGTTTACAAACACAAGGAGAATCATAAGTTAAAAATGGTAGTAAAAATAAACATATTACACATAGTCTTTCTCTAAAAGGAACTGAAATAAAAAGTAAAATAATTCTACCAAACTTAAATGAGACCTTGGTTAGATCATACTTGGTGCTCTTTATGCAGTTCTGGTCAGCATATTATATAGAAAAAAAATCATAGTGACACAGAAGGGGGTATTGGAAAGATTTATATACACAATAACAGTCCTGCAACGTTATACCTGTCAGGAAGAAGCTAGTTCTCTTTTCACATGAAAAGACAGGGCTGAGGATTTAATTAAGGCAATTTTTTCAAATGCTCTAAGGTTGGATACAGAGATTAATTCCACAACAACTTTCTTTCCCTTCACTACCAATGTACAATGCCAGCACTGTGTACAATTTACATAATGCACTGCAGTAACTTACCCAAGGATCCTTTCACTACATCTATACCTAAACGGACAAGGGTAACAGTCACATGGGAACACCACCACTCATAAGTTCCCCTCCAAGCCCCATACCATAATGGATCTATATTGTCATTCTCAAAGATAATCTGTTCCACTTTGATCTGAGCCAATATGAACAGAGGCAATTGGCAAATACCAAGGGCGAGTTAGAAATGAAATACTTGGATAATTGCAAAGTTTCTAAAATATGCAACTTCCTAGATCCTAAAAGTCATTCCAGCTTCTGTTGTGAAGGAAAACAGACCAGCTCGGAGCAATGTATGACCCACCAATCAAGTACAAAGACAGTGAGAAAGAATACTCTGACAATGATGGTGATGATGGTGTGGTAATGTTGAGTAACAGCAGTCAGCAGCAAGTCTACCAAGTTGACAAACACATGCAACAGAGAATATTGTACACCACACCAGTAAAGGTGTACAATCACCAGAATTACAATAAGCCTTGAAATGTTTGTTTTGTAAACCCTTTCACTTTTTTTTACATGGAATTGTTGAATTAACAATATGTATATATGAGCAACACATATCTTTGAGAAAAGGGGATGTGTAATGTCTCACGGTCAGTCAGTCCACCTTTAAGTGACATGTTCATGATATCATCATTGTACCGTAGCATGTGACCTGAGGGTATAACGATCTCATTCTCCATCATAACCCATATCTCTTGAAACATGACACTCTACCAGAAGCATTCTACTTTCTTGTAACTATTAACTTGGTATTATTTCAGGTAATTAGGTTTCTGAAAAACATGACATTTATATGTAGCAACTAGCCGCACTAAAATGTTTAAGATTCTTCAAATAGCACAATCTCACATCCAGTTTGTGTGTTACTAGAGGCGACAGCATTACCAGCGGAGACAAAATAACCTATCAGAGGCAGTTTCACCTCACCTTCCTGACAGCCATGTGGGTGTTCTTACATCACAAGGACTGCAGCGGTTCAAATTAGCTCACCACAACTTTCTCCAGGACAATCATAGCGTCAGCAGCAAAACACACTCCCTCAAATAAATATGAAAAGTCTGAGCCCTCCCATCCCCACTCACTTGCATTCAAAGATCCAATAATGCTGCCAGGGGAAGAACATTAGCAGCAACACACATCACTCACAGCAGTAGCTAAGAATGATTCACAGCTTTTGGAGCAGGAATTCCCTCTTCTAGCTACCTTGCTTGATTGGGAGATCCACACTGGCTATTTATGTGCCTAATTGCAATTTTACAGCATTGGCTGGTGGGAGGGGATGAGTCATTGGATCTAATTTCTGCCCAATATTTGTCCCCATATTGTCACTGTAAGAATAATTCCCTTTAAATTTATACATCATTATTAAGTGCATCACTTTCCCCCTTAGACTAGGCAGGAAGCCATGAATACTTATTCAAATAAACTGACAAGCCAAACATTGTGGGCAGCAGCTCATTTTTCTATTGGTTAGCTCTGCTGCAGCATTGGCTCCATAAGCTTCAGTTGCAACAGCAGTGGAAAGATACCATCTTATTCCTAACTTGTTAGCTGAGCCCTTCAACACAGTCATTCAACGTTCATTCCACATTTTCTGCAGTTGATAAGAAACTGCACCCCTGGCCACAGTCCAACAGTTTGCACAACTTTGAATGACATATCACCCGTTAGCATGTAGCAAGAGATTCTGATAATGACAGTGCAGCTTCTCAGCTAGAAAACAAATCAAGAGCTTTGCTATTAACAGCAATTTTGGGGGGTTTATGCATGCACTATATACACTATGAGTCCCCACAGCACATTGTAGAGACTTCCACAACCTGCTGCCTCATATGCTATCTGGAATTGACAAGAAATCTTAACAGTTTTAATCTCATTGTAAAAACCCTAGAAATTGGGGAAGCCGTGGCCTAGTGGTATTCTTGCTGGGATATTAATCCGGACACCCAGATAATGTTCTGGGGACCTGGGTTCAAAGCCCACCACAGCAGATGGTGGAATTTGAATTCAATAAGCATATCTGGAATTAAGAATCTAAACAATGACCATGAATCAATTGTCAGGAAAAAAACATCTGGTTCACCTTTAGGGAAGGAAACTACCATCCTTACCTGGTCTGGCCTGCATGTGACTCCAGACCCGCAGCAACGTGGTTAACTCTTAACTGCCCTCTGGGCAATTATGGATGGGCAATAAATGCTGCCTGGCCAGTGACGGCCTCATCCTGTTAATAAATTTTAAAAAATCATTTACACCTTGTTAAACAAATTTTAACAAGTGTGATCAGTGTACTAACTTGATCCGACCCGGTCATATTTTTATTATTTTAGTTTAATTGTGAAATGATAAACTTCCGCATAAAAAGTTAAAGTTTTCACCAATAAGGTTGTGATGACAATTTTGCTGAGAAAGAGATGTAAGTGCTGAAAGTAAAATTATTAGCAAAATGAAGTCAAGTCCCACCAGCAACAATAGATATGTGAAGCTTTGCGATCCATGGCCCATTCTAACTCCTAATTAATACCTGGAAAGTACAACCAGCGGAAAAGGGAAGTTGGCTATACAATGCACATCAAACATGCAATGCTGAAATCTGTAAGTCAAAAACCAGGAAATGAACACTGGAGAAAATAGAAACTGAGTGGTATAGAGGAGGAAAATAAATCAGATAAAACACAATAATTGTGAGGTCATTTACCTCATGTACAGTGAGTACAGAAAAAGGTCTGGTATGTAAGAAAACAAGCCCAAGATGAATATTAAAATTTTTTTCCACTTTCCTGATTTTATAGAATGATAATAGCATTGCATTGCTAAATTGACCATAGTTTTCTTTTTAATGAAATACTTCAATGACTCATAAGCAAATATGACAAACAGTGTACCACATAAGCACTGTGAAATGTGAAAAAAAAATGCAAAAGGATGTCAAACACATATTTCTTTTAAAATACAGTTGATCAAAGAGACTGAAACAATAAATTGAAGTTAAAAGTGTAAACTGAATCTCAAATTAGAGAAGTGTATAAAAACTACACACATAACATATTTACTTCTATTTTAGTACTTAAAGAGGGGTAAAATCAAACAATACATTTCAAGGAAGTCAAGCTTTTTTGGGATTTTCTTCTTCCAATATATTCAATGCAACAAATTTAACATATGAACAATTTCAAGTCGGCCCATACTTCCTGTCAACTTCTCCTATTCCAAATTCCAATTTCTACATTTATTGTGAAAACTACTGGTGTAAGCTTATCACGCACTAAATGCAAACTTAGATCAGTGAGAGCATCTGACACCATTACTGGCTGCTGGTTTAATTGTGGCTGATATGGTTAGATAGGCAGCTTAGAATGGAAATGTAAAGATTAGAATTAGAAATACTTATATATTCTCAACAGAGAGTTGCGCAAAATCCTCTTGTCAATCCTGAGATTGATACAGCACAGTTTGATTTTCTTAATAAATGGTGATTTTTCATTTCAATGCGCACTTGGTCACAAGTAAAACTATGAAGAAGCCAGCCAGTCAGATTGTTAGAGATGGTCAAAGTTACTGAATTCGTTTTGTTATGCGAGCAATCCATTATTATCTATTGCCCATAACTTCTGTCAGAACCAGCATTCTCTGAGAATGTAACATTCAGGTATGCTTAGTTTAAGGGGGCTGCATTTGACTGTTTCAAAATATCAGTTACATGCAGTTCTGCTCTGAAATAGGGGTAGGGCTTAAGGCAAGGTTTTCAATACATCACTCAGGACAGTCACTGATGAGGAGTTCAAAAACTATAGACAGTGAGAGACAGGCAGAAGCAGACTTTGTGTTGTTAGCTGCACTGTAGGGAAGGCAACCAAACAACTGCGTAGGTGACTTAACAGTTGGATAGCTCTGTGCTGTTAGAATGCAGGTGGAAGTTCTAGATTGCTAAATGTTGGATGAAAACTCAGAAGTCATCATGGGAGCTGGGAAAATGGGAAGGTTTGGATCTGCATTGAGGGAGCTCTGAGGGGCCTGGAAGAAGCCCCTGAGCGTTAACATTTTAGTGCATCTTAGAAAGTGGGGTTGGAAAGCTCACAAGCAGTATTTGTTTGATAGACCTGAGCAAGATCGAAACTTGGGGAAGAAATCAATTGGTATGACTGGCTTGTGAGGCTAGCTTTTGGGGGAAGAGCTGAAGTTATGTTTGTGAATGAGTAGTAGAGTATAGTTTTGGAGTCCAGGGGAGCTTAGACACAGGAAAGTAGGGTCATGTGTTACTGTCATGCTGCATGAAAGAGTATCTTTTGCAAAGGAGTTTCAATGCCTGATCATTAAAATTGAAAAATTGTGATTCCTTGAGAGGTTTAGTGGGATTTGATTCCGTCTTGTCACTGTATCTGGGGAGAACTGATGTGAAATCCCTAAAGATCTGTCATGCCATTTGATGTACACTGTGAAATCGCTGACCACATTCTATTCCCCATATTTACCACATGTTAGCTTTGGGCGTTAGAAATACATGTGCATGCATTACTGATGGTAATGTCCTCATATTGTATTGTTGTTTGTGTAAAACCATGGAATCTTGATGCTTCATTCCTCTAGTAAACCAACATTTCTGATACAAAGCTTGTGATTTGTTAGGTTTAAAGGTAAAAGTTACTGATCCCAGCCAGATTGTTGTGAAATTCCACAGTCTGCTCTGGGATCCAGAAAAAGATATAAGCGTTACCAAAAAGATAAAACCTGTCCCAAATGCCACATGCACACACACTTGCTAACATGCAAACAAACAGAACAGTGCAAGATCAAGTGGAATTAGAAAAAAAATAGCAATTCTTAAATGAAAGAATCATACATTCCAGTCTCATCTTTGAAGTTCCAGAGAGGCCTGTGGCTGAGCTGGTTGATCTACTGGTGACAGCTTTAAATTGCAATCAGTACTTCGACCAGAGTCAGAACAATGGCACTTGAAGTCTCTTTTAATTTCAAATCTTCATCTCAGATTTATTCCAACATGTCACAGAGATGGGGATCCAGCTTGATGACTGCAAAGTGATACGCATGCATGCTTTTATATTCTGCGGCAAAGCTTTCCTCTTGACATTACTACTTTTTGTAGCAAAACCACAAAATTACAGTCATGGCTTGGGGTCTTGTAGTGCAGTGGCAGTGTCCCTACCTTTGGGCCTGAAGCTCCAGGTTCAAGTCTCAGCTACCTGAGAGATGTATCTGAATAGGTTGACATAAAAATATCTACAGTCATGGCTTCTTCCAGAAGTGGGGTGGTTTGATGTGCAAGTTGGGGGCAATCTACTTTAATGTAAAGAGTTCTGACAATCTAACGGCAGAGTTGCCCTGTTATGCTTTGAAATAGATGGAAGAAGCAGAGGAGGACAGCATGAACGGTTTAATATTTCCTTTTACAGCCTTTTGGAGGATAGTACTTGTTCTTGAAATTCCTGTAATTGCCAAGTCTTGAGCCCAGAGAGATTTGAACGTCTCTAGTGAACCACATACAGTCCAGGTGATGAGTTGTAACGTCATTGCTGTTGTATGGCCTTTTCAGGATGTGGTGGACAGGTCCAGCCACGTTACATTCCGTTATAAATTCTTGTTGAATTTGGCTACGTTCAGGTCACATGGCTTCACAGTCATTTAAAGTATCTTAACTCATTTTAAACTGTTTCCTCTGAACGCAAAATCCTCGGCTTTTCTATTATTCATTGCGACTCAAAGAATGGTCTGCTTCTGCTCATGTTTGTCCATTTCTGTTTTGAACATTACTATTGAATCGACTTCCATTGTCTTTCCAGACGGTGCAGATCATAAAATCACGTTCCACATTAATACAAGTTCAGCAATACAAGGTATAATGAACTCGGTGTACACATTTAATTGCGGATCTCAACAGTGTGTTTTAAACGGAATTAACAAATTGGGGCGAATTAACATTGGCAACTGAGAGGAGGAAAATGTGATCAGAAAGAGTGACAGCAATTTTGCAAAGCTGGTAAATGGTGAGATGTTCTCGGGATAAAACAGAAAATATAACTGGGTCTGATTCGAGACAAGTTAGTCTAACACCGAGCCAAAAGAAAATTCTCAGCTTTCACCTGCACCGACTTGTTCCTTTACATTCCAGAAGTCTCAACACAACCTTGTCCAATGAACGTGCTGTGAATAACTGACACTCCCACCTTCAGCCTTCGTACAACCGGTTTATTTTTTGTTGAACGTCCGAAGCCCCCTTTCTTTGAAACTGGTTCAAATGTTGGCATTTTTGTGGCGTGTTTGGGTAAAGTTTGTGGAAGGCTGAGGGAGTATTCCCTCTCAGTTGACGGTTCCTATTGAGAGAACCACTGCACTGGGCACAGCCTAAGAGTTCGACTTTTCCGCCTGTTTTACCGCTGCCTGGCTCTCAGAGCGTCCAGGGCACTGATGGGGATCTTTTACTCGGAGGTGAGTGCAATACAGCACAGCACAGTGCTCCAGGATAACACGTTCCTCTTGAAGTGCTCAGTGCAGGATAGATCAATACTCGGGTGGAATTGCTACATGATCTGTACAGGGGGTTCGTGTTAAAATCCCCTTGCTGCACTGCTGTTTCTAGTAAGTTTCCAAGTTTCTTTGAGAAAAGAGTTTTAAGGTTTAGTTCTGGTAACACTTCTGTAAGTGAGAGATCGATGCGATACAAGACAGAAGTTTACCTGCATTGGTTTTAATCTGGGAGTTTGTTACAATCCGTCACCTTTTTTAAAAAAAAATCCTCGACTGTGCTGGGTTTCACAACGTAGTTATTTCAAAGTCCTGCGTCCTGCCCTCTGTGTGGAGCTCATAGGAAGAGCTAATGCAGGTCGAGGGCGAAAGAGGAGCTGTAAAACCAAGTGTGTCCAGCACATGCATGAATGTGGTATTCAAAACTCATCTGAAAACAGCTCCGTTTCTTGCTGCAGCTCTCAAATTGAATTGCCAATCATGCAGCCGCCTGTATAGCCAAACTGTCTGCCTGGCAGACAATGAGGAAGTGGCACCTCTTGGAGTCACTCAGTCGATCAGAAGAAAGGCAACAGGGACTCTTCATTTAAGGAACAGATAATCCTTTTCCCTCTCCTACTCAATTAAGCATAGTTCAATTCCTACTCATCCCTCCTCATTCCTGCTGAGCTGGCTTTTTTTTTCTTTCGTTTTCAATTTCTTATGCTTTCCAAACAACTTGAATGGGTGCAGTAATTGATCTCCTTTTGCCCTGTCAGATTAACTCAGAAGGTAACACCTCCTGTCTATCTGAAAGAAATGCTTTGTTGGTCCCACACCCAACTTTTATTGGTTTAATTGACTTTTGGGCAGTGACTATAGAATCTGATTTCTTCCTCCCAAATTTTAGGTGGTATTCCAGGTCTGAATCACCATCTGTGGATAAATTTCTCATCATTGCTCATATCTGTTTGCCAGTTCTTTTAAATTTGCCACTTTTGCTTACTACAACTGGTTAGTCAGAGGAAAATGATCAAGTGGGGAAAAAGTCGTCATAATTTCTCACAACACAGAATAGCTTTCTACTTAGTACCTGGCCTAAAGAAGCACAATCACAGACTCCTGATTGTCCGTGGGACTGAACTCCTTCGTTCCTGGCGTCTTGCTGATGTAACCTTCCTCTGCACTCACACCTCCAGCTGATGCCTAACCAATGACTTGGAAAGAAGTTAGCAGGATATCTTGGATAACAAGGTGTAGAGCTGGATGAACCCAGCAGGCAAAGCAGCATCAGAGGAGCAGGAAGGCTGACGTTTTGGGTCTGACCCCTTCTTCAGAAAATTCAGCAGGATACCTTGTTCGCTATTTGGCACCACTGTTTACAACGCTGCACGTCCCATACAGATATTTTGACAATGTGCTCTGCTACCTTTTATAGGTTTCTGCATGTGCTTCCTAGGTCCCACAGCTCTTGTAACCCCTCCTTTGCCCCTTGGTACCAATTAGACTATACTAAAATGACAATTTTTTTTTTGCCTGAGGCCCTGCTCCCATGGCTCGAACAATTCCAAGGACAGTGTATGATGTAACTTTTTTTGTGCAGAATAACTTGTACATGAAGAAGTAAATTATTGTTTTTGTTTTGCTTTACATGTGTAATGAATTATTTGATATGCAGTTGAATGATCTCCAAGTTATGAAATTACAGAAATGATGGGAAATTGGTTTCACAGAGGGAAAAGTTTTGCTCAGTCACGACTTGTTACCTAGTTAGAACCCCCCAATCACTCTGTGACTATGACTGTATGGAATGGTTATGGGGTGCACCTGGTAAGTGGCTTTGGGTTTAAAGATTGAAAACATCAAGGTGGCTCACAGCTTGCCATCAGCACATATAACAAAAAAATCAGCATGGTGTATCCACTCACCCAGCAATTGCAGTTTCCATTCTGCGGCTAAAATGAAAGTTCTAGAACTTGGTGCTGGATTTTTTTAATTTAAAAAAAAGCTTCATTCATGGGATGTGAGCATCTCTGTGCCAGTGTTATTGCCCATTCCTAATTGCCCTTGAGAAGCTGGTGGTGAGCTGCCGACTTGAATCACAAAACTGTGCATGGTGTAGTCTGTACGTGGTTCTGTCAGGGAGGTAGTTCCTAGATTTTGACCCAGCGACGCTGAAGGAACTGTGATATATTTCCAAGTTTAGATGTGATTGGCTTGGAGGCAAGCTTGCAATTTTGGTGATATTCCCAAGTATCTGCTGCTCTTGTCCTTCCAGGAGGTGGTGACTGTGAGTTTGGAAAGTGGAATTTGAATCTCAGCAATACATCTTGAGTGTGGTACACTGCTATTGCAGACTTTGAGGTGGAGGGAGCTGGAAAATGGGTCAGGTTAGAGGGGCTGAATAGCCAACTCCTACTTCCTCTATTTGTATGTATCTTCACATCTCTGGAGCCAAGTGATACCTCCTCAAATGCTGTGTTGTGAAGTTGATTAGTCTGCATTTTAATCTATAGAGGAGACACCCCACAGGAATGTGCAACATTGTTTAGAAATCTCTGCAAAGGCAGAAGGGTTTGGGATTAAGGCTACACGGTGTAAGTTGGCTGCACAGCCAATCCTTGGCCTGTTTACCAGTCTCTCTGGTATAGTTCAAAGCCTGTCATTTGGATAGGATGTTGGGTGGAGGGGAGGTTGTCACAATGAACTTGTTTGTGACTTCCTGTGTTTGCCATTTGACTCGCAAGGTGTTTGAGGAAGGTAGATGAGCAAGAAGGTGTCTTAAGTAGGGGCGTTAGACGTATTGGTTCTTGATCCCTGTGTAGTTCAGGCAGAGGAATAAGGGAGACTTGATGTTGTGGACTGGCGTCTGACTGATGTGTCTCTACCCTCACTAATATTTGAGTTTGAGAGTGCTACACACCCAGGGGATCCCTTGCCCTGCCTGTCAATTCTTCATTGCTGGCCTGCTGGTCCCATTGCCCTTTCTAGCATTAGATAATCACTTTGTGAATTATGTAGCCGATTTAAAAACTCTCAACTTTCCTTTGCTACTGTTGTAACACCAACTGCCTGAGGCTAAAGTTGCAAGCTGGACCTCGAACAGTTGGTGGTACTTCCTGCATGATTAACTCCTGAAGAAGGACTGAGACTCTGATGAAGGGTCTAGGCCCGAAACGTCAGCTTTTGTGCTCCTGAGATGCTGCTTGGCCTGCTGTGTTCATCCAGCCTCACATTTTATTATCTTGGAATCTCCAGCATCTGCAGTTCCCATTATCTCTGAGACTCTGAAAGCTTGTGTTTTCAAATAAACCAGTTGGACTGTAACCTGGTGTCGTGTGACTTCTGACCTTGTCCACGCCAGTCCAACACCGGCACTTCCACATTATGATTTTCCAGGGCTCTTGAATTGTTCCTTTGCCCACCGAGCACAGAGGGTGTGCATGTGAAGGGTCATGTTGGATAAATTTGTCCCGACTTCTAAATGTGGGTGAGTGAGCTCATATAAACCTTTATTGAACTAGCTGGATAAAAGCAGTCTTAAATATTCTTCAATGTAAATGACTCAGATTGTCTATGGATTGCAGCTGGTTGCTCCATGTTTGACTGAGGATACTCGATACTTGTTTTCCCCATTTAGTCACAATGAAAGAGGGTTTGTACACCTCCACAAGGAGGGATCAGAGTTAGCCCTCAGTAACTTTCTGCCTGCTGCCATTAACCATTTAATCTTATATATTTCAGCATTATTTTAATGTTAATTTAATTTTAGCATTATCTTATGTTGAAAGTGCAACCCATCAAAATTCATGAAACTAAAATGAGCAAAAAAGCTTTTGGAGCCAGCTTGTGTACAATAACAGTGTTGAATCAAATGAGCAAACTTCCATAAGGCCAATTTCCTGGTGTCTATTGATGGCAGATTTACTAATTGTGGGTGTTTGGCTTACCAGTTATTGTTCCCGGAGAATAGCCAACATAATGTAAACTGTCGTTGAGATGTCTTTTAGAGGATGAAGTCGATCACTGCTGGTAAATCCTTAGTGGTGATTTCATCAAAGCAGAAAAATATCATAAATCAGCTTTTTGCAGATACGTCCACACAGATAGAAATATACATTATATACACACAAATATTTAATCCATGCTTCTGAACATCTAACGCAGGCGGTTTTACTAAGCCACACTGTGTTCATAGACCAGACAATGCATGAATAGTTATTTCATTCTCAAAATAAAATGAGTCATGCTTCCAATGTTAATTAGATGCATGGAAGCAAATATTATTCTAAGCAGCTACCATATTGAAGTATATTATCTACAATAATGCATGACATTAAAAATTGTATATTTGCACAGCAATCAAAATTGGCAATAAATGCAGGCACAGTCAATGATGCCGACATCCCACGAACAAAACCAAAATTCAAGCATTATTGTGAAAAGCTCATTTGTAGGGAGTGACATACTGGTGTGGATAGAAGATTGGCTAGCTAATAGGAAGCAGAGTTGGCATAAATTGATTTTTTTTCAGATAGTGAGTGGTGTGCCACAGAGTTTAATCATCATCACCGTAGAACCCCTACAGTGTGGAAACAAGCCCTTTGGCCCAACAAGCCTGCACTGACCCTCACAGCATTTCACCCAGACCCATCCCCTTAATCTACACACTCCTGAACACTACAGGTAATTTAGCATGGCCATTACTTAACCTGCACATCTTTGGACTGTGAGAGGAAACCGGAGCACCCAGAGGAAACCCACACAGACACGGGGAGAATGTGCAAACTCCACACAGACAGTTGCCCGAGGGTGGAATTGAACTGGGTCCCTGGCGCTGTGAGGCAGCAGTGCTAACCACTGAGCCACCATGCCACCCATTGTTCTGGGACCGCCGTCAGATTACAAAATATCTCAAAGCTTTAGACAGAGGGACAGAAGGAATGGTTGCCCAATTTGCTGATGCAAAGACAGGTACACAAGTAAATTGTCAAGACAGCATAAGGAGGCCACAATAAAATACGTGTAGGTCAAATAAATTGGCAAAGATGAGGAGAAATGTGAATTTGTCAATTTTGTTTGGAAGGGTAATAAAGGTACATTATGTCAATGGTGAGAGATTACAGAGTTCTGAAGTGGAGAGTTATCTGGCTACCCTAGTGCGTGAATCACAAAAGATTAGTATTTATAAACAGCAAGTAATTATTTAGTAAATGGAATGTTATTTATTACGTGGGGAACTGAATGCAAAAGGATGGAAATTATGATTCAGTTTTATAGATTACTGGTGTGATCATATCTGGAGTATTGTGTATAGTATTGGTCACCTTATTTTAGGTGGAATAAAGATGCATTGGAAGCTGTTCAGAGAAGGTTTTTATCATACTAATACCTGGAATGGTTTAGTGTCTTAAGAAAATTTAGACAGCTGGCATCATTTCCGCTCATACAAGAATCAAGAACTAGGGATCACTTTATAAAAACATAAAGGGTCACCTCTGTAAAACAGAAATGGGCCACAATCTATCTTTTTGCAATTCTGTGCTGGAAAAAGTAATGGAAGCACAGTCGTTGACTACTCTTAAGATAGAGAGAGATGGATTCTTGTGATGCATTCTTGAAAGGTCATTAGGTACAGGCAGCAATGTGGTATTGATGTTACAATAAGATCAGCCATTTGAGATGGACAGAGTTATTTTGGTATCCTGAAAACATTAATTACTCAGCACAGATCGACTGGTTGGTTAGCTTATTACACAGAAAGCTGGCTGCCTTATTTGTCATCATTACTACAGTGATTACACTCTGAAAGCAGTCACTAATTGGCTGGAAGAATATTATTACATAATGCACAGCAGTCAGCCTCTTTTAAAAGATAAGACCAAAATTAAACAGGGTTGTTTTGAGGAGATAGCCGTGCTTGTTAATTCATTTGGTTAGCTCTTTTAAATGTCTGACAGGATCATTCAAATAAAACAGACACATGTTTTCCTCTTCAAAATGGGAAATTACCGAGACTAAAGTTAAATACACACAACAAGCTTGTAGTCAGTAAAAGAGCTTTACTGAGAGATAAGGATCAAGCAACTTCAGGGACTGTGTATGTGCAGACACCCCTGCCTGAGATACTGCAGACTGGTATCTCAATGCACAGGGTAGCAGTATTGATTTAAAACATGAGGCAGCACGTTGGCTCAGTGGTTAGCATGGCTGCCTCACAGTGCCAGGGACCCAGGTTTGATTATACCTTCAGGCAACTGTGTCTGTGCGGAGCTTGCACATTCTCCCTGTGTCCGCGTGGGTTTCCTCCAGGTCCTCCGGTTTCCTCCCACAGTCCAAAGATGTGCAGGGTAAGTGGATTGGCCATGCTACATTGCCCATAGTGCCCAGGGATGTTTAAGTTAAGTGAGTTAGACGGGAAATCAGGGGTAGGGGAATGGGTTTGGGTGGGATGCTCTTTGGAGGGCTGGCGTGGACTTGTTGGGCAGAATGGCCTGTTTCCACTCTGTAGTGATCCTATGAAATCCCCTGCCAAAATTTAAACTGTAATTTGCCTGAAAATGAACTTTCAAGTAAAGACCAATGTGGTCAGTGAGATTTCCTCATAAAGTGGGAACATTAGGCCATAACTGAAAAGTGTATTGAAACCTTTCCTTTTGACTTGTGTTCCATGTTTGAAAATACTTCTCTTTTTAAACAAAAGTCCATGTCTCAAAGTAAGTATGTGAAATGCACTGAAGAAATGAGAATGGGTTTCCCCTTGTGGAAGAGACAAACGTCACTACCATCGCAGGACTGTTACAAATTGATTTTTCAACTAGCAGTTGTGTTTTTTTTAAAAAGAAAAGTTTGTACCAGTATCTCTCCCTCTCACCCACCATAGTGGAGAGTGAAATAAATGTAAAATTTGGGGATATTTACAATTCAAAGTTGAAGGACAAATAATGAGGAAAAACACCCATCTGGTTAGGCAGCATATGTGCAGAAATAGGCATTAATCATTTGAGGATAATAAAATTTCAGCAAATTGAAATGTTGGTCTTAATGTTATAGCACTGCTGTTCCGTGACAGGAACGGGGGTAAGGAGGAGCAGTAAAGTACTGAAGAGCTAAGTCTTGGATAGCGCCCTGATTCTGTATCACTGCCAGGGAGGTTTCTCCAGTTAGTTAGGACCCATTAACTGTGACCATCAGCATTCTGCAATAGTGAGGCAGCAGCCCCCGAGATATGGGGAGATAGACTGAGACAGCAGCATCAGCTTCTGTGCCTACGATGATCCTCTCAGAGGACTGCTGCTCTTGGCTCCCTAAAGGTTCATGGAATCTTTATTTCTAAGATTGAAAATCTGCCTCAAACAGTGTTCACCTCTTTCAGCAAGGCTTTTTATTTCCCCCTTTAATCTTTTATGGGATATGGATATCACTGGCAAATCCAGCACTTACTGCCCATCCCAATAGCCTTTGCAGTGAGTGACTTGGAAGACCATTTGAGAGAGCTGTTAAGAGCTAGGCTCAAAGCTAAGAGTCTGGAATCGCTTATAAGACTGGGGAAGGCTGGCAGATTTCCTTCCCTATCATTGATAATGTTATGGTCACCATTACTGAAATGAGCTTTATATTCCTAATTTATTGACTGAATTTAAATTCAAATGGGATTTGACCTTGTGCCTTCAGCCAATAGTTTGACTCTATGGATTTACTAGTCCTGTGGTGTCATCGAGATCCCATCGTCTCCCCAAGATGTAGTGTAATGTGGAAAGTATCAATGTACAAACGGACTTGGGTGGCCTTGTACACGGATCACTGAAAGTAAGTGATTGTGAAGATCAGTGTATGTTAGTTTTCATTGCAAGAGGATTTGGACACAACAGCAAGCATGTATCGCTGCTGCTGTACAAGGCATTGATGAGACCACCCCTGGAGTATTGTGTAGCGTTTTGGTCTCTTCCTTTGAGAAAAGATATACATCAGTAGAGGGAGTGCAGTACATTCTTGGGATGGCACGTTTGATATCAGGAGACATTGATCCACTGGACCCATATTTATCAGAATTTAGAGGCAGTTCTTCCAGTGCTGGACAGACCGGGGTTGGGGGTGTGTACAGAATGAAAGTTTACAGTCTCAGGGCAGGACTGAAATGAGGAGAAATCTCCAATGAAATTGGTGACCCTGTGGAATTCTCTACCATGTCTGGTTGTGGAGGTCAAGTCACTCAACGTATTTAAGAAAGAAAAAGAAACAGATTTCTGGACACTAAAGGCATTAAGGGCTATGGAGAGGGAGTAGGAGTAAGACATTGAGATAGAAGATCAGCTGTGATCATGTTGAATGGAGAAGCAGGCTTGATTAACTGAATGCCTGCTCTTATTCCCACTTTCTATGTTTCTGTGACTGTACAGCACTTAAAATTATAACTTCACAGTGAATTGGTGTCCATTCATGAATTGGTTCCTTATGTGTAGAAGAAATAACCGACTTGCTGTTGTTGGTAATGCTAGACAGGAAATGGGTCTGGAAGGAGCAGTTACATTAAGATGCAGATTTTTCATTCCTCAGCCAATTTGCCAAGCGGCTTACGAAAACAATTTTGAAGAGTTGAGGAAGCTGCTGCAGGAAAACCAGGATGTGAATACCCAAGATGACTGTTACGGAGACACTCCCATTATCGCTGCGTGTCGAGCTGGCAGAGTTGAAATTGTGCGGTATCTCCTGAGAAAAGCAGCCAATGTAAATATCAAAAACAAGGTGAGATTTCGTTCTCTATTGCTTGTTGACTTATTGCAATTGCTATGAGCATTCAACCTAATCTGTGTCTCTCTCTTTCTTTCTGGGTTTCACCTTTTATCCCCGATTGTCTCAATTAGAATGGCTAGTGTTCACCCCGGTGTAATTCCCACAAGGACTGATTCCAATAATGTTTGGATTTCAAGGAGTGGAAGGATCATGTGACAAGATTTCAAGTTTTGAGACTTTGACTATTTTAACCAAAGCATAAGTAACATTGTCCAAATTGTATTCAGGAGGCCATTTGCACTCTAAGCTTCATCAAAGTTAAATGGGGCTATCTTTTAACATAGAAGCAAATGCGCCTCCAGAATTAGACTTTACATCACCCCAGGAACCAGTCAAAAGCTTTTCCCAGCTTCTGCTAGTTTACTTGCATTTACTTTGCCAGGTGTATAACTTCTAATCTGCCTCCCTCCCCCACCCTTCTCTCTCTCTCTCTCTCTCTCTCTCTCTCTCTCTCTCTCTCTCTCTCTCTCTCTCTCTCTCTCTCTCTCTCTCTCTCTTCAACCCCCCACACTCCGATTCTTAAACTGACCAAAGATAACGGGAACTGCAGATGCTGGAGAATCCAAGATAATAAAGTGTGAAGCTGGATAAACACAGCAGGCCTAGCAGCATCTCAGGAGCACCATCTCAGATGCTCCTGAGATGCTGCTTGGCCTGCTGTGTTTATCCAGCTTCACACTTTATTATCTTAAACTGACCAATCCGTGATGTTCAGAAATAACTTAAAAGCCTATAAGCCAATAGAATGGCTTTTGATGGCCTACTCTCCCTCGAAGATCTTTTTCAATGCAACATCGTGGCAAGATCGATAACAAGAAGTGATATAGAGTTGGAAGATGTCGAATCTGTGTGGTTTGAGCAGAGGAACTGCAAAGGCAAAACGTCCCTTGTGGGAGTTGCCTACAGGTCTCCTAGCTGTAGTCAGGATGTGGGAAAGATGCTGAATTAGGAGATAAGAAAGGTGCTATTCCAATAATCATGGGGGCACTTCAGTATGATTGGGGAAATCAAATTGGTAGTGAATCCCAAGAAAACAAATTTGTGGAATGGCTCCAAGATAGTTCTCTGGAGTAGCTTGTGATAGATCCCACAAGGGAAGACGCTGTTCTAGATTTGGTAATATGAAATGAGGCAGACTGAGGGAGCTAAAAGTGAAGGAATCCCTAGGGACTAGAGACCATAATATGATAGAATTCACCCTGTAGTTTGAGAAGGAGAAGATTGAATCCGATGTAATGGTATGAGAGTAAATGTAACTACAAAGGCATCAGAGAAGAGTGGCCAAAATAATTGCCAAAGTTATTTGGAAGGAGAGCCTAGCAGGGCAAATGGTGGAGCAGCAATAGTAGGAGTTTCTGGGGTTAATTCAGGAGCAGAAACTCATCCCAAGGAAGAAGAAACATGCTATTGAGAGAATGAGGTTAACTATGGCTGAAAAAAGAAGTCAGGGACAACATAAAAGCAAAAGAAAAAAGCATACAAAATGATGAAGGGTATTGGGAAGACAGAGGTTTAGGAAGTCTTTAAAAACCAGCTGAGGGCAACAGAAAAAGCGAAATGGAGCGAGAAGATGAAATATGAGAGTAAGCTAGCTAGTAATATTAAAGAAGATTGCAAGAGCATTTTTGATAATATAAAAGCTAAGCAAGGGACAGGAGTTGACATTGGACCGCTAGAAAATGAGACTGGAGAAGTGGTAACGTGCAACAAAGAAATTGCAAAGGAATAGGTACTTCCATCAGTTTTCATGGTGAAAGGCACCAGCAGGATACCAGAGCTTCATGATAGCCAGGGGACAGAAGTGAGTATATAGGCCATCACTGAGGAGAAGGTGCTAGGGAAGCTGGAAAGTCTCTGTTGCATAAATCACCCAGTCGGGATGGACTACACGCCAGAATCTGAAAGAGAAAACTGAGGAGATTATAGGGGCATTGGTGCTGACCTTCCAGCTGACACAGTGGCTCAGTGCTTAGCACTGCTGCTCACAGCACCACGGTTCAGTTCCATCTTTGGTTGACCGCCTGTGCAGAGTTTGCACGTTCTCCCCGTGTGTGCATGGATTTCCTTTGGATGCTTCCAGGTTCCCCCCATTGTCCAAAGATGTGTAGGTTGGCTGGATTAGCCTTGGGAAACGCAGGGTTAAGAAGATGGGGAGCGTGGGAGGGTGGGGTGTGCTGGTGGTGAGTTCTGGGTGCAAAGCTGTGTACGGGGTCAGTGTAGACTCGACAGGCTGAATGGCCTCTTTTTGCACTGTAGGGATTCTATGATTCACTAGACTCAAAGAGGGTCCCAGAGGACTGGAAACTGGCTAATGCAACACCTCTGTTCAGGAAGGGAGGGAGGCAGAAGACAGGAAACTATAGGCTGGTTAGCCTGGCCTTGGTTCTTGGTAAGATTTTCAAGTCCATTATGAAGGAAAAGTTTGCGGAGCATTTAAAAGTGCCTTGTAAAATAGGGCTGAATTAAGGGGAGGTCATGCTTGACCAATCTGTTGGAATTCCTTGAGGAAGTATTGAGCAAATTAGACAAAGGAGAGCCAGTGGACGCGATCTATTTGGATTTTTCAAAAGGCTTTTGTCTGGAGGCTGCTAAATCAGATAAGAGCCCATGGTGTTAGGGGCAAGCTACTTGCATGGATAGAGGATTAGCTGACTGACAGAAGGCAGAGAGTGGCGATAAAGAGGTCTTTTTCAGGATGGCAGCTGGTGACTAGTTGAGTTCTGCACAGATCATTTTTGGGACCACAACTATTCACGTTATACATCAACGATTTGAATGAAGGAATTGAGGGCACTGTTGCTCAGTTTGCAAATGACACAAAAATAGGTGGAAGGACTGGTAACGTTGAGGAAGTGGGAAGGCTACAGAAAGACTTGGATGGACTAGAACAGTGCACAAGGAAGTGGCAGATGGAATACAATGTGGGAAAGTGTGAGGTTCTGTACTTTGGTAGGAAGAATAGAAGTGTAGACTATTTTCTAAATGGGGATAGGCTTTGGAAATCTGAATCTCAAAGGGACTTGGGACTGTTGGTTCAGGATTTTTTTAAGGTTAACATGCAGGTTCATTCGGCATTTCTGAATGCGAATGCTATGTTAGCACTCATTTCAAGAGGGCTAGAATACAAGAGAAGAGAAGTACTGCTGAGGTTGTATAAGGTTCTGATCAGATTGCATTTGGAATATTTGAGAGCAATTTGGGCCCTGCATCTAAGGAAGGATGTGCTGACATTGGAGGGGGTCCAGAGGAAGTTTCCAAGAATGATCCGAGGGATGAAGGGCTTGTCATACAAGGAGCAGTAGGGGACTTGGGGGTTTTGTATTCAATAGAGTTTAAAAGGATGAGGGGGGAAATCTCATTTGAAATTTACAGAATACTGAGAGTCGTGAATAGATTGGACAAAGAAAAGATGTTTCCACTAGTAGGAAAGACTAGGATCTGAGGGCGCGGACTCAGAGTGAATCAACGACCCTTTAGAACTGAGATGAGGAGCAATTTCTTCAACCAGAGTGTGGTTAATCTGTGGAACTCTTGCCACAGAGGTTTGTGGAGGTCAAGTCATTGAGTGTAGTTAAGGCAGAGATTGATATGTTCTTGCTTAAGAAGGTGATCAAGTGTTATGTGGTGAAGGCAGGAGAATGAGATAGAGAAATGTATCAGCCATGATTGAATGGCAGAGCAGACTTATTATGTTGAATGTCCTTATTCTACTCCTATACGTTATGGTCGATCACTCACCTGGATCTTGTATCCATGTAGGAATGCTGAAAAATTGACTTCTAAGGAATGCCTAACTCCCTACTCTCTTGTACTTTAGATAGTTTAGAGTAAAATGTTTTTAAAATCTAGCATTCTTAACGTCTTGCTTTTGAAAGCTGGAGACTAACTGTCTACCCACAGTCAACACATGCCCTTACCATTGCTTAAAGCTGTAAATATCTTGCATCATCATTCCAGTGGGATGGCCTTGACCCCATTATTTAGCCTTTAATAGATGAGCTTCCCAAGCTTGTTGTCAGGCAGAATTCAGAACATATCATGCAAATTCATTCACTCTGACATTTTTCCCTCCGTTATTACTGTAGTCCAAAACCACCATAATCTTACAAACTTCAAATTGTATCATACTCTCATAAACAAGTGTAAGGTTAAACTAGCAAATCGTTCGTTCCCTATCTCCATGAAACCTGGCCGTCTGCAGTTTCAGTGTGCTGCCAAGTCTGGTGGCTAATCCATGCTCAACAGATTGGTTCGATCTTTGAAACCTCTTAAGAAGTTGTATGTCTCCAAAGTTTCCCTCCACCCTGTCACTCCCCTCCCTGATTTGTAAAAGGCCTTTTCTTATTTGAAAGTCTCATTCTGTGACTGTGCTTTCAACTTTCCCTCTACTAATCTTTGATTGACTCTCCCCTTCACAAGTCCTATTTGCTTTTGTGATTCAGTCTGGAATAAAGTGGTTTGAGTATTGATACTGCTCACGTAACAGCCTTTATTTGACCTCCTGCTTCACAATTGCTGTTCTTACACTGAATTTAACGATCCCACAGCCTGCCATAATGAGAGATTAAATAATTGATAAAATATTTAGCTAGAAATGGGGATCTTTGCATTCCAGATTGTCAATATTTTGAAGTAAACAGTTTTGTTTTCCTTAATTTTAAAGAAGGAACGAACATGTTTACATTATGCTGTCCGGAGAAGATTTTCCTTTCTGGACTACTTGCTGATCATTATCTTGATGCCTGTCCTCCTTCTGGGCTACATTATAATGGTAAGTGTGAGGGCTTTCTGAATGCAAATGGAGTATTGTTGACACATTTTGAAATTATTACTGCCTTAACTAAATTAACAGGCGATATAAAAGCTAATGTAACTTCCAATGATGATGTACTGCACTGTTGCTGTGTGCTATCCATTTGCCATTCAGGACATTAT
Source organism: Stegostoma tigrinum (assembly GCF_030684315.1). Taxonomy (NCBI): domain Eukaryota; kingdom Metazoa; phylum Chordata; class Chondrichthyes; order Orectolobiformes; family Stegostomatidae; genus Stegostoma; species Stegostoma tigrinum. The sequence continues at coordinate 45,615,702 of NC_081373.1, forward strand.
TTTTGTTGAATACCAACAGTGTCAGCGTGTGGTTTAATTTGAAGCCTCAAAAAATCCGTCCTTTAAAAATTGATGTTGGCTGATACAGCAATTATAACCTGAACTGCTGGCCTGGGTGGTGGTGGTCAGCATTTCGTCATTTGCTGTGTGTGGCCTGCTCTGTTAGGGTCTTAAGCTCCTATGAATCTTCACAACATCGCCCTGTTCACATGCACAATCCCTTACATTCAGTTTGAAGGTTACGGTGTCGAAAGCATGCACTTGTGTCGTGGAAAGTTGGGGATGCCTAATAATGTGAATATAGCCAGTCATGGCTGGAAAGGGAGTTGACGTTTATATCCAGAGTATGGACAAAAACATGATTTTTTTAGTTTAAGACCGAAAAAATGCATCCTATACATCAGGTCAACATAGATTGTGATTTCCAGGATATAATGCTGGGGAATTTTGGAGTGAGCGTGGTGTGTTAAGATTGTTGACCTTTTATAGGGTCTTGATCAATCTTCAGATGATGGCAATCTTCATGAACCGTGAGACATTTGCTAGCCTTGCATCAGGTGGTTGAACATGTAACACAAGTAAGTGAGACGATGATGCATAATCACATTTCAAAGACTGTTGGGAACTAGAGATGTCATTTCTAATTGACACTCAGTGAGAGAGGAATGATGTTAACTTGCTGGGCTGTAAGCCTTGAGAGGGAGTCTGGGTGGTCATGAGTATTGAATTGAATGGAGGTTTATGCGAAATATTGCCAGCTTGGTTATTGAAACTTTGCCGTGAACTGAGCAGCATTTCAGCCACTGATAATGAAAAGCTTGATGCAGATGTGTCTGACTTCAATAACCATATCTCTGTCATCAGAAAAACTTGGGCTCGTAGTACAGTACCTGAGTGATCTCAGCTGTGTCTGCAAATGCTGCCATGTGAGTAGGAATGTAGCCTCGGCCTATTTGCTGGGATCACTGTGACCAGAACAGAACAGAACCAGTTAATTTAACCCTGTCTATATGGGATTCAGCAAGTGATGCAAAAGTGTGCAGAAACTTGTACATCCAAAGAAGAAAAACTGTTCAGCTTTTGAGTACATCCAGCCCTGACCCTGAAAATAGACACATCTGTCAACAATGCTAAGTCTCAGAGATTCTGTTAGCTTTCTATGAGTGGATCTCATTAAGGTGACCAGAAGATATTAGACGTTATAGCTGCTTAACTGTAAGTATAAAACTGCAGATGCTGGAAATCTGAAATAGAAACAGAAATTGCTGGACAAACTCAGGTCTGATGATATCTGTGAAAAGAGAAACAAAGTTATTCTATCAAGTCCAAAATGACTCCTCAGAATTTTTCTAGCACTCTAACAACCAAACTTTGACTTGATAGTTAGAAACAAACATTGCAACAATTTCATTTGTGCACATTCAGTATCAAATCTACATGGAATAGTGAAGCAAATCTTTTAATCTAGCAATGCTTGTCTGCTATTTTAGTGGACAGTATTAGAGAATACACCTCCTGGTTGTTGCAATGTTTGTTCTGGTGATTACTAATTAGGAACTATTTACTTGAAAAGAAATATACGTACAGATGCTATCAAACTTCAGTAGTGAATGGTGTTGACTATCGCAACAGAATCTCTCTCAGACAGTGAAACTAAGATAAGTGAGGAGTTCCAGATCTCAGTAGAGTTGATTAATCGAATTTTAGATCTCTTTGCAATGGTAATTCCAATTAATACTGACTTTCTCAGAATTATATCTTAATTTATTTTCCCTTTGAAATGTGGTACGTGGTTCTGGTTCACCCACAAGCTTTAGGCACAGGAAAAATATAAGCATCAAAGATCAGTAAGATCTTTGTAAGTTCATTTTAGCAATTATCCTTGCTTGTCTCACTGCTGTGTAATTTGCCTTGTGGTATTTCAACTAATTAAATATGGTAAGTCAAGTTAATATTGAACTTAACCACATATTGTCTACAAGAACAGCATGTTTTTTCACTGTTCTTGAAGAGCATTGCTCTGTTTGGGGTTACAACATTATACTCTTGGCTTGGAGTCAGGATGTTCAGGCTCTACTCCTATAAAATCTAACAATTTCTGACCTCTTGTGGGCTGGCGTGGCTGCCGCACCAGAAAAATAATCTGGAAAGACACACTGCAGCTGATCCTGACCATGTGCAGAACGTGCCTTTAAGTTGGAAAATTATGCAAACCTAGAGCAGAACAGTGAGGGAACGATTTAGTCCCATGGTTCAGTCACATGTCAAACGTGTTGTCCAATCTCTCTTCTGGTGGGTTGAGCAGGTGCAAAAAGATCTTGTGCAACTTTTCACAGAAGAGCTGGTGTCCTACCAAGTACTCCGCTTGCAACTGAACCTGACAGAGTCCATCTTATTGCTCGCTGTTCAAAATAGCTGCCACGTTTACTTGCAAAACTTTAACTACTTTGTATGCAATAAGGCGTTGTCAGGTGCCATAAGTATTAGTTTTTCCTTGCAGGTGATTAAATATAGAAAGGCCAAGATATATTACTTTTTCATGTAGTTCATTTTTATAAGCCTTGTAACCTTGTTCCGTAGGAATCAAAGAAGAGTCGGAACGAAGCATTAATCAAGATGTTGTTGAATGCTAAAGTGGATATAAATGCAACTGACAATGTAAGGTTCAGTGAATGATTACAATGTCTCATTTTTGAACATAAACATACATTGGTTAAGTCTCAACAATGGGCTCTGATATGGATTTTTTTTAAACAATCATGTTGCAAGAAATCATTCAGTCCATGGTGTGTCTGCTGGCCCTTGGACATAACCATCTAATTAGCCCCACTCCTCTACAACTTCTCTATAGTTTCACAATTTTTTTTCTTCTTAAATATATGCCTTGTCACTGACAAGGTGGTTTTACTTTAGTGACTGCAAAAAAGTTTGAATTGATGCTAAACAATAATACTGTGATGTTTTCCAGAAGGTGCCTTTTTTTGTAACAGGTATTATTTCCCAAGAGGTCCATAACTTTCTTGGCAAGATTGGACAATTGCCCTGTCTCGGTTGATCCTAAGTCCTCTGCTCCTTTACTAAAATCAGCTCCCTTGAGCCCTCATCAAATCACTGGTCTCTGTGCCTACCTTAGCCCATCTGTGCTGAAACCATAATTTTTTTTTATATTTTTGGATTCAATAATCCCAAAGATTTCCTTGCAACTGCTGTTTTGCACTCTTTCTCTATAAACATGTAGCTCATCCAAATTTCTGTCCATATTCAAACACATGCTTCAAATCCTGCTCATCCATTAGCCATGTTTGTTGAATCTCATTGGGGACCTGGTGTAACATATAAGAGTAATTTGTCTAAACCAGTTTAAACTGGATAAAATAGTGCCCTTGAGCTGAGGTGTATGTTTAAAGGTCCCTCAGTCCAAAGGAAGTGTATGAAATACAAAGGGCACCAAACAAAACTTCTATTCTTCTTGAACAAAAAGGATGAATGGAAGGCTTCAGTTTTTCAAACTGATTATCTTTACTACTAGTTTAATGTTTTCAAACAAATTCCCATATTGCATTTCTTGTCCTTTACATTCTCCCCCAGTGCTTCAACCAAAGGTACAGTGGTGCGATATTTTTTGTCAGCAAAACATGGCTCTGCTGTTTTGCCATTCTGCTCAGGATTGGGCTAAGTGTATTTTGGTCTGAATAAAAACCGAAAGAACTGCGCTTGCTGTAAATCAGGAACAAAAACAGGAGTTGCAGGAAGCTCAGCACGCCTGGTATCATCTGTGAAGAAAAAAAATCTGAGTTAATGTTTCGGGTCTGGTGACCGTTCCTCAGAGTTCCTTGGTGTTGTGAGGAAGGGCCACCGCACCTGAAACGTTAACTCTGTTTTTTTTTTCTTCACAGATGGTACCAGACCAGCTGAGTTTCCAGCAACTTCTGTTTCAGTGTGTGTGTGTTTTGGTGAGTTGGCCGCTCTGTGTTTTTATACATGTATAACGGAGTTCCCATCATGTTACAGAAAGGTAATTCAGCACTTCATTATGCCTGTCAAATGAAGAATAAAAGAATTGTTTCAATTCTCACTCGAGCAAATGCAGATGCATCCATTGCTAATAAGGTAAAGATTTTCATGACTAATTAAGATGTAGTATTTCAACCATGTATTCTGATTATTTGATTAGAAAAGTTATTACTGTGCTACATAAGTTTTCCAAAGGACACAGAGGGTGTGTTTTTCCTGAATGCAACATTACCAAGTTTGTTTTGACCATTGTGTTACAGCATAATTTGAAGCAAGCCTTCAAACCTATGGCAATTAATATGAACAAAAACTATTGGCACTGGAAATCTGAGAAGAAAAACATGTTGGAAATAGTCAGCAGATCTGGCAATATCTATGCACACTTCTTTTCAGAACTGCTGTCATTTTAAAGACTTCCTCACCGGAAAACAGCTTCCCTCCATCTAACTAAACAGTTCACCCTAATGTCAAATGTCAGTCAAATTACTTCTTATCCTTAAATTCCATAGAATTCACCAACACCTTCCACCCCAACCTCAAGTTCACCTGGGCCGTCTCCAACACATCCCTCACCTTCTTGGACCTCTCAGTCTCCATCTCAGGTAACCAGCTTGTAACTGATGTCCATTTCAAGCCCACTGACTCCCACAGCTACCTAGAATACACCTCCTCTCACCCACCCTCCTGCAAAAATTCCATCCCCTATTCCCAATTCCTCCGACTCCGCCGCATCTGCTCCCACAATGAGGCATTCCACTCCCGCACATCCCAGATGTCCATGTTCTTCAAGGACCGCAACTTTACCCCCGCAGTGGTCGAGAAGGCCCTTGACCTCGTCTCCCGCATTTCCTGCAACACATCCCTCACACCCCGCCCCCGCCACAACCGCCCCCAGAGGATCCCCCATGTTCTCACATACCACCTCACCAACCTCCGGATACAACGTATCATCCTCCAACACTTCCGCCATCTACAATCCGACCTCACCACACAAGCTATTTTTCCATCTCCACCCTTCTCTGCGTTCCAGAGAGAGCACTCTCTCCACGACTCTCTTGTCCGCTCCACAATCCCCTCCAATTCCACCACACCCGGCACCTTCCCCTGCAACCGCAGGAAGTGCTACACTTGCCCCCACACCTCCTCCCTCACCCCTATCCCAGGCCCCAAGATGATCTTCCATATCAAGCGGATGTTCACCTGCACATCTGCCAATGTGGTATATTGTATCCATTGTACCCGGTGTGGCTACCTCTACATTGGGGAAACCAAGCGGAGGGCTTGGGGACCGCTTTGCAGAACACCTCTGCTCGGTTTGCAACAAACAACTGCACCTCCCAGTCGCGAACCATTTCAACTCCCCCCTTCCATTCCTCAGATGACATGTCCATCATTGGCCTCCTGCAGTGCCACAATGATGCCACCCGAAGGTTGCAAGAACAGCAACTCATATTCCGCTTGGGAACCCTGCAGCCCAATGGTATCAATGTGGACTTCACAAGCTTCAAAATCTCCCCTTCCCCCACTGCATCCCAAAACCAGCCCAGTTCTTCCCCCTCCTCCCACTGCATCACAAAACCAGCCCAGCCTGTCTCTGCTTCCCTAACCTGTTCTTCTTCTCACCCATCCCTTCCTCCCACCTCAAGCCGCACCTCCATTTTCTACGTACCACCTCATCCCACCTCCTTGACCTGTCCATCTTCCCTGGACTGACCTATCCCCTCCCTACCTCCTCACCTGTACTCTCCTCTCTACCTATCTTGTTTTCTCTCTATCTTCAGTCTGCCTCCCCCTCTCTCCCTATTTATTCCAGAACCCTCTCCCCATCCCCCTCTCTGATGAAGGGTCTAGGCCCGAAACGTCAGCTTTTGTGCTCCTGAGATGCTGCTTGGCCTGCTGTGTTCTTCCAGCTCCACACTTTGTTATCTTAGATTCTCCAGCATCTGTAGTTCCCATTATCATTAATACAAGAATTTGCGTAACCTTTTCTCCTAATTTAACTTCAGAATCCAGGTGTCACTTCTGTTAGCCAAACTGCACCCTCTGTATGGCCAATTTATTCATTCTAAGGTGATGTGTCTAGGCGTGGCCAAATTAGGGCTTTGTATAGTTAAAGTATAACTTGTATCCCCGTGTTCTAGGTAATTTTGAAAGTATTTAGTCATTTTTTGTTTTGGCCCCGAGTAAAAAATCTCCATTTACCACAATTTTGCTCATTCATAAATTGATTATAGATGTTTTTTGTAGTTTTACATTACATCTACATTCCATGTACAGTGCAACCTACCTTTTGTGTAATTGCTAAATGTTAGATGATGAGAGAGTGCAATGAAGATCCCTTAGTGTTAACAATTCTCATTCTGTAAATGAGAGTATATGTCTACTCCCACTACCTATGAAATCTGCCAGTCTTTCAATTTTTCTTCTAGCAAATCACTAACGAGTCTTCAATTCCAAGAGCTTCAAATTTCGCTAACAGTCTTAAGGAACTTTATTAAATGTCTGGAAAAACTCAGCATTCTGGCAGCATCTCTGGAGAGAAAGCAGAGTTATGTTTCAAGTTCAGTGACCCTTCCTTAGTTCTGCTTTCTCTCCAGAGAAGCTGCTAGACCTGCTGAGGTTTTATAGCAATTTATGTTTTTGTTTCTGATTTCCTGCATCTGCATTTTTTTTAAAAGTGAAATGTCTTTTGGACAAGATAAGTACAGCACAGGAACAGGCCCTTTGGCCCTCCAAGCCTGTGCTGATCATCATGCCCTGACTAAACTAAAAAACAAACCTTCTTCCCTTATTTGGTCCATATCCTTCTATTCCCTTCCTATTCATGTAACCATCCAGATGCCTCTTAAATATCGCCAACATGCCTGCTTCCGCCACCTCCTCTGGCAGTGCATTCCAGGCTGCTACCACTCTTGCATGAAAAACTTGCCTTGCACACTTCCCTTTAAACTTTTGACCCCTCACCTTGAACCTGTGCCCATTTGTAATTGAAACTTCAGCCCTGGGAAAATGCCTCTGACTATCCACCCTATCTGTGCCTCTCATCATTTTGTAGATCTCTGTCAGGTCTCCTCTCAGCCGCTGTCTTTCCAGTGAAAGCAATCCTTATCTTTTTAACCATTCCTCATAATCAATGCCCTTGAGACATCCTGATGAACCTACTCTGCAGTCTCTCCATGTCCTTCTGGTAGTGTGACGACCAAAGTTACAAAAAATACTCCAAATGCACCCTAACAAACGGTTTTAGATAGCTGCAATATGGTTTGCTAACTCTTGTACTCCATGACCCGGCTGATGAAGGCAAACATGCCATTTGCTTTCTTAATCACTTTGGTCACCTCTATTGCCACTTTTAGGGAAATGTGGACCTGCACAACAAGATCTGTCTGTATGTTAATGTTCTTAAGGATTCTGCCATTTACAGTATAATTCACACCTAAGTTTGATCCTCCAAAATGCATCATCATGCATTTGTTTGGATTAAATTCCAACTGCCATTTCTGTGCCCAAGTTGCCAATCTATCTGTCTATATACTTTTGTATCCTTTCAAAATCATCGGCACTATCAGCAACTCCATCGATCTTTTGTGTCATCTGCAAACTTACTAATCAGACCATCCACATTTTCCTCCAGATCGTTTATATATACACTACAAACAACAGAAGACCCAAGGCTGATCCCTGTGGAACACCATTAGTTACTGGTCTCTATTCCACCGCTACCCTCTGTCGTCTATGACCAAGCCAGTTTTGTATCCATCTAATCAGCACATCCCGAATCCCATATGATTTTAGTTTTTATACCAATCTGCCACGTGAGACTTCAGTAAGGCATTTGATAAAGTCCATATAAACTACATTCACAGCACTTCCCTCATCAATTATCTTTGTCATCTGTTCAAAAAATTTGATCAATTTGGTGAGACGTGACCTTCCCTGTATGAAACCATGCTGCTTGTTGCTAACTAGTCTGTTTTCTTCCAAATGTGCATATATCATTTCCATATAAAGAACATCAAGACAGTCCCTTCTCCATTAGTTCAGCTACCTCACCAAAATAATTTAATCATGTTGATCAAGTATGACCTATCCTTTACAAATTGATCCAACCAACTGAAAATTTAAGATGTTCACTCACTATATCCTCATAATAATCCCTATAATAGATGTTAAACAAGGTTGTTCATGCTTCTGAGCATTATCGCGCTATTTTCTTAAAGCGGCATTTGTAATTTTACATTCTAAAGTTTCTGAATTGAGAGAACTTGCAGATGTTTGCAGCAGTTTCTTTCAAAACTTTGGGATTAAAGTAGTTACATCCTAAGGCTTGCCATTATTTGTTGTTGATAAGAAGTAGGAGCAAGCTGTTCAGCCCATTGAGTCTGTCTGCCACTCAAACTAATTCATCTATTGTAGCTTTAACTCCCACTTTTTTGCCTATCCCCTTTTGCCTGTCACCTCCATTCTGATTCAAAAAAAAACATCTGTCTGTCTTTAATGCAGCCAATGACACTGGCTCCACTGCAAACTGTGGAAGAGTATTTCAAAAGCCCTCGAAGGAAAGAAATTTGATCTTTTTTTTCAAGAAATGAGGTTTCCCATTTAAGACAAAGCCACCTATTTCGAAAACAAAAACAGCAACTGCTGGAAGATCTCAGCAGGGCTGGTAGCATCCGGAAGAGGAATCAGAGTTAACGTTTCAGGTCTGGTGACCCTTCCTCCAAACGCCTAATTCTCGATTTCCACAACGAGGCATCAACCTTGTTCGTCCAGCAGAATCCTTTGTTTCAATATCATCACTTTTTTTTTCCTCCAAACTCCAATGAATACAGGCCAAATCATTTGTCAACAGGCGCCACACTCCAAGAATCAGTCTAGTGAACTTTCCTTGATAAGTTACTTTGGTTTCCTTGAATGTTCAGCATGCCACCTCTCTCTCTCTCTCTCTCTCTCTCTCTCTCACTGTGATTGCTGAATTTATATTCAGTATGCCCCATGATTTTTGTACTTAGTCATACAGCTCAGAACAGACCCTTTGGTCCAACCAGCCCATGCTGACCATAATTCCAAACTAAAACTAGTCCCACCTGCCTGTTCCTGGCAAATATCCCTCCAAACATTTCTTATTTATGTACTTATCTAAATGTTCCAACTGTACAGACATCCACCACTTCCTCTGGAAGTTGATTCCACTCACAAACCACTGTGTTTTTTGAAAAAAACACAAATTGCCCCTCATGCCTTTCTTAAATCTTTCTTCTCTCATCTTAAAAACATGCCCCTGGTCCTGAAATTCCCCACCCTAGGGTTAAGGACACCTGCCATTCACCTTCTCTATACCCCTCATTAAACCTCTGTAAGGTCACCCTCAACCTCCTACGTGCCAGTGGAAAAAACAAAATCCCAGTCTCTCTTTTTTGTAACTCAAACCTTCCATTCCCAGCAACATCCTGGTAAATCTCTTCTGAACCCTCTCCAGCTTAATAATATCCTTCCCATAAAAGGCAAGCCGAACTGCTTGCACTACTCCAGAATAGGCATCACCAACATCCTGTATAGCCTCAACACGACATCCCAACTCCGATACCCAAAGGTCTGAGCAATAAAGGGAAGTGTGCTAAATGCCTCCTCAACCATCCAACATCTGCTCAGGCTGAAATATTGCTACTGGTGCTTCTAGACACCTCCCTTTAGGACTACCCCACTTGTCTAATCATATTGATAGCTACTGAAAAAAAAATGTTGTTTTCTGTGGACAATACAGGGGTCTTTTGCCACGCCAGGGTCTATAAAATTACACAACGGAGGTGATTATATTCTGTATTAAAGCTTTTGATGATTGTTTTCACACTGTCGTGTTGGATTTTTAAACAGCTAGGCCTTTGTAAGATCTTTTATAATTACTACTTATTTTTAGCTTTAACACAATAAAATCTCCCTTAACTGGCACACTAGAATGGGGTGGTACTAGTTAACCTCAAATATCAGTTGCAGTTCGTGGTAATGGCAAGAATCAAACAAAAACGTGCCTTGATCATATGCTGCAACTTGTAGAAGCTTTACAGCCTTTCCACTATAAAGACAAAGATATTTCAATCTTCAGCTGGCTCTTTTACAACATATCAGACTAATTCTATTGGAATTTCATATAGAATCAGTGATGGTAAGGTGGGGAGGGAATTTTTGAGCTCAGATGGCAGATAATCAAAATGTTAGATAAATTTGCAAAGACATTTGGAAATAGCAATTTTAAGTGTCTGGATGTGAGTTTGCTCGCTGAGCTGGAAGGTTAGTTTTCAGACATTTGGTCACTTTTTTTTATTTGAAAAAAATATACTTTATTCAGAAGATGTACAAAAAATAAAACATATTTATACACCTACCCAGTCATGCAAGCCACTCCGGGTTACCCAGGGGGTACGTACACCAACTAAAGGAAAAAAAAACAAAGAAGAAAAAAAAACAAAGCAAAAAAAATACCCCGGCAGTCGTCACCCGCACAGTCCCCGTTGGGCCCCTGACCAGTTGGGGAAGGCGCCAGCTGGGCCCAGTTACCAGATAGGGCCCTTTTTTCTATTCTGGACGAGGGGTTTCATATAGTGGTCTTTCCCCACTGCGCCTTGGCGGCGGCTGCCCCAAGCTTTAGCGCGTCCCTCAGCACGTAGTCCTGGACCTTGGAGTGCGCCAGTCTGCAACACTCGGTCGGGGTCAGTTCTTTCAGCTGGAAAACCAGCAAGTTGCGGGCAGACCAAAGAGCGTCTTTCACCGCATTGATGGTCCTCCAGGCGCAGTTGATGTTGGTCTCGATGTGCGTCCCGGGAAACAGCCCGTAGAGCACGGAGTCCCGCGTCACGGAGCTGCTTGGGACGAACCTCGACAAATCCCACTGCATCCGCCTCCAGACCTCCTGCGCAGAGGCACACTCCAGAAGGAGGTGATCGACAGTCGCCTCCCCCCTGCAGCCGCCTCGAGGGCAGCGTGCAGTGGCGCAGAGATTCCGGGCATGCACAAAGGATCTCACTGGCAGAGCCCCTCTCACCGCCAGCCAAGCAATGTCCTTGTACTTGTTTGAAAGTTCTGGCGATGAAGCATTCTGCCAAACGACTTTGGCAGTCTGCGTGGGGAACCACACGACGGGATCCACCCTCTCCTTTTCCCGAAGGGTCTCGAGGATACTACATGCTGACCACTGCCTGATGGCCTTGTGGTCAAAAGGTGTTTCCCTTCAAAAATTTCTCCATGAAGGACAGGTGGTAAGGGACGGTCCAACTACTCGGAGCGTTCCGCGGCAACGAGGCCAGGCCCATCCTTCGCAACACCGGGGACAGGTAGAACCTCAGTAAGTAGTGACACTTGGTGTTTGCGTACTGAGGATCTACGCACAGCTTGATGCAGCCACACACAAAGGTAGCCGTCAGGGCGAGGGTGGCGTTCGGTACGCCCTTTCCCCCCATTTTCCAGGTCTTTGTAAATGGTGTCCCTGCGGACCCGGTCCATCCTCGACCCCCAAATGAAGTGGAAGATGGCCCGGGTGACCGCAGCAGCGCAGGTCCAGGCAATAGGCCAGGCCTGCGCCACATACAACAGTACCGAAAGCCCCTTGCACCTGACAACCAGGTTCTTACCCACGATGGAGAGGGACCAGAGCGTCCACCTGCCCAGCTTCTGCTTCAGTTTGGTGATACGCTCCTCCCAAGTCTTATAGTGCACGCCCCAGCTCCATCGAACCAAACACCCAGCACCTTCAGGTAGTCTGTCCTGACGGTGAAGGGGATGAAGGAGCGGTCGTCCCAGTTCCCGAAGAACATGGCCTCGCTCTTACCCCTATTGACTTTGGCACCCGAGGCCAGTTCAACAGCCTACTCACCGACCGACGATCGGTGCAGAAGACGGTGACGTCATCCATGTACAGGGAGGTCTTGACCTGAAGGCCTCCGCTGCCTGGGATAGTCACGCCCTTCAGGCTCACGTCCTTCCTGATGGATGCGGCGAAGGGCTCCACACAGCACGCAAACAAGGCAGGAGAGAGCGGGCAGCCCTGCCTGACTCCAGATTTGACGGGAAAACTGTCCGATTCCCACCCATTGATCAAGACTGCGCGAACGATGTTGGTGTAGAGCAGCCAGATCCAATTGCGGATGCCCTGCCCGAACCCCAATTTGGAGAGGACGTCCCTCATGTAAGTATGAGAGACCCTGTCGAAGGCCTTCTCCTGGTCCAGGCTGACGAGGCAGGTGTCTACCCGCCTGTCCTGCACGTAGGCGATCGTATCCCTGATGAGCGCGAGGCTCTCTCAGCGATCTTCCTGCCCGGCACAGCACAGGTTTGGTCAGGGTGAATCACCGACTCCAGGACAGACCTGACCCGGTTGGCTATAACCTTGGCCAGGATTTTGTAGTCCACGTTCAATAGTGAAATGGGACGCCAATTCTTAATTTCTTCCCTCTCCCTCTTCCTCTTGTAAATGAGGGTGATGATGCCCTTCCTCATGGACTTGCACATTTCCCCTGCCCGAAGCACACTATCGTACACCTCCAGCAGGTCCTGGCCGACCAGGTCCCACAGAGCGGAATATAGCTCGACCGGTAAACCATCGCTCCTGGGAGTCTTATTCCTCTCTGGGGCCCAGGGATATCGGCTGGTCCAGCCACTCCCTCGTGCCGTCGTCTAAGACCTCCGTGATAGACGACAGGAACAACTCGGAGGCAGTGCTGTCCGTGGGCTTCGCGTCGTACAGTCCGGCATAGAAGGATCTGCTGATCCTCAAAATGTCGGGCCGGGACGACGTCACCGAGCTGTCGTCCTCCTTCAGCCAGCTAAGCACAGAGTTCGCTTTGTGCATCTTCTGAAAGAAGAAACGCGAGCACGTCTCGTCCTGCTCCACGGAGCGGACGCTGAACTGGAAGATTATCCTGGAGGCCTCCGCGGTGAAGAGCAAGGCTTACTGGCCCCTCACCTCGCTGAGGTCCTCCGTGACATCGACCCCCATCAACTGCAGAAGGAGCAGGTTTTGCATCCTTTTCTGGAGTCGCGACAGCTTTCCCTGCCCCTCTCTTGCCTCCTGAACACCCTTGAGGACAAAGAACCTCTTGATGTTCTCCTTCACCGTCTCCCACCAGTCGCCCGGAGACTCAAAGAGGGGTTTCACGGTTCTCCAAACGGTGTACTCCCTCTTAAGCTCCTCGACTTTCTCTGGGGTCAACAGAGTCGTGTTGAGCTTCCACATCCCCTTGCCGGCCTGCTGGTCGTCCTGTAAGTGACAGTCGGCCAGCAGGAGGCAGTGGTCAGAGAAGAACACCTGCTCGACGCCGGTGAACCTGACCGAGAACGACCGTGACACAAACAGGAAGTCTATCCTTGAGCGGATAGACCCGTCTGGCCGCAACCAGGTGTATCACCGCTGCGCTCCGTCTGCAGGGGTGCTGAAGACGTCGGGCAGCTTGGTGTCCTTCACCGTGCCCATCAGGAATCTGGACGTGACGTCCAGTTGACTCCCCCCACCCGCTGTCCCCACGCGGGATCTTCCATCTGCATCGATGATGCAGTTGAAGTCTCCGCCTAGGATGACCGGCCTGGACGTAGCCAGCAGGGGTGGAAGCCGCTGCAGGACGGCCAACCGCTCACTCTGTACCGCTGGGGCGTACACGTTGATCAGCCTCAGGGGAGCTTTCCTGTAGGTGATGTCAGCCACTAGGAGGCGCCCCCCCCACCACCTCCTGAACTTGAAAAATGGTGAAGTTGTGCCCCCGCAGCAGAATAGCCAGGCCCGAGAAGCGACAGTCATTACCCCCCGACCAGATCGAAGGCCCACAGGTCCAGGCGCCGGACCAATTCCCGTACCTGCCGAGGTGCGGTATCCCATACTCCTGCAGAAACAGGAGGTCGGCCTTGACGGTGGTCAGGTAGGCCAATGTGGACACACATCTTGCGGTGGACTTGACGCTGCGCACATTAATGCTCGCAACTCGTACCCCCATTGTGGGCAGTGACCGCAGTACCCCCCACCCCCCAAGTCCAAGGTCCAGCCCCTCAATCTGTCCCTTCATGCCCATTGCCCGGGCTAACTGCTGGACGCTCTCCGGGCTCAGGAAAACGTCCGTGCTGCCTTCCGGGTGGCATCCCCCCATCGGGGGTACGGAGGCTGGAGAGTCTGGCTCTGGATCAGGCTGGGGACATGCTGTTTCCTCCTTCCCACCTGTAAGTCCCGGGGGGCCCTCCAGGGCCCCAGCAGCGCATGGCTGTGTGTCAGAGGGAGCCTCAGGATGCCTCCCGTCACCTGGAAGCGGGGTGCTGCTTTCCCTCTCTCTTGAGATCTTTAGCTTCTGCTTTGGGCGGGCCTCCTCCCAATCTCCCTTGTCAGAGGAGCTCTTATAGCCCCCCTGTAGCTGCATCTTCCCGCCTGATGGTTGCGGCGCCTGGGCCCGCCGGCGCGCCTTCCTCCTCGCTTTCCGGACAGTCATCCAATCCCCTGTCGCCTCCTCCATTGACTCCGGGTTATCGTCGGGGGGGGGGGTGGGGGTGTGGTGGGGGGGGTTGGGGGCGGGGGGGCGAGCGGAGTGGAGCCTGCAGGGGCACTTTGCTGGCCTCGGGTCCATCCTACGGGGCTGGGCCCTCCTGCACGACCTGGCCCTCCTGCACATTCGGAGGGTCCTTACAGGGCCCTGGTGCCTTCCTCTCCTCCGGGGCGGCTTGCCCCGCATTGCCCCTGCCAGCGACCTGGGCGTAGGTGGTCCCCTGCTGCGGGCATGCCCTATAGAGGTGGCCCACTTCCCCGCAAAGGTTGCAGCTTTTTTCTTTTGGGCAATCCTTTGCAAGGTGTCCCTCCTCCCTGCAGATGGTGGCTTTGCAGGCGGCCGCCACGTGTCCTGACCCCTACCACAGGCATGGCAGACTTTAGGTTGCCCTGCGTAGGTCAGGTAGCCCTTGCTCCCGCCAATCGCGAAGCTGGATGGTGGGTGTATGATGTTCCTGCCCGAGCCCATCCTCAGCATCACCCTGACCTGCCTCTTACTAGTCCAGATGCCAAAGGGGTCCATGATGTTGGTTAGGTCCCCTTCCACCTTCACGTACCTTCCGAGGAAGGTCAGGACATCAACTGCTGGCACATGCGGATTGTACATGTGTACAGTCACCATATGGCTCCTCTGCACCGGCATCATGGACAGCAGGACAGCAGTCAGTACAGAGGAGGCCCTCACCTCCTTTCTCCTTCAAAACCTCCAGGAAGCGCTCGCAAAGTTTGGCACTCCTGAAGGTCACATCGTAAAAACCTCCTCCAGGGAAATCCTGCAGGCAGTAAATGTCCGCAGCAGTGAACCCACAACAGTCCAACAGGACCCTCTTCACGAAGAAGATGCGGTCCACAGGTGCACCTTCATCCACCTTCTTCACAGAAACGCGGATGGTGTTCCGGACACCCTGACCCGGGGCACGAGCACTCGCCGCAGCCATCGTTGCAGGTTGGCTGCTCCCCTGAACCAGCGTTAGGCTGAAGCCAGCATTAAGATCCACCGGTTGCAAGGGTGCACAGCCAACCCGATGTCTTCCTTCCACCTCCAACACAGTCGCGCTCTCCTCTTCTCAGTCCACAAAAGAGTGGGTCTTTATTTTGTTCCGCATGTAAGCTGGTTCACTGAGCTGAAAGGTTTGTTCCCAGACGTTTCGTCACCATTCTAGGTAACATCAACAGTGAGCCTCCGACGAAGCGCTGGTGTTATGTCCCGCTTTCTATTTATCTGTTTAGGTTTCCTTGGGTTGGTGATGTCATTTCCTGCATTGGTGATGTCATTTCCTGTTCTTTTTCTTAGAGGATGGGAGATTGGCTCCAAATCAATGTGTTTGTTGATGGAGTTCCGGTTGGAATGCCATGATTCTAGGAATTCTTGTGCGTGTCTCTGTTTGGCTTGTCCTAGGATGGATGTGTTGTCCCAATCAAAGTGGTGTCCTACATTGGACAAACAGGCAGAAAGCTAGCCACCAGGATACATGATCATACCAGGATCCTAGGACAAGCCAAACAGAGATATGCACGAGAATTCCTAGAAGCATGGCATTCCAACCGGAATTCCATCAACAAACACATTGATTTGGAGCCAATCTACCATCCCCTGAGAAAAAGAACAGGAAATGACATCACCAACCCAAGGAAACCTAAACAGATAAATAGAAAGCGGGACATGACACCAGCGCTTCGGAGGCTCACTGATGATGTTACCTAGAATGGTGACGAAATGTCTGAAAACTAACCTTCCAGCTCAGCAAGCAAACTCACATCCAGAACCTCAACCTGAGCTACAAATCTTCTCAAAACTCGCTAATTTTAACTGTGCTCAATCTGATTTCATACAGGACAGCTATAGCTGTGTATGTTTGTTCAGAACTCTACTCACAGATCAATTTTCTTTTGTTGCTCAATCTCAATGCACAAAAACCTGTCCATTTTAAAATCAAGAAGTTTTGTTAAGAAAGATTGTTTAGAGATTTGAGCAAAGGTCAAACAATTGGAATGGAGCTATGGTGTACTTGAAGGGAGGAACAAGCCGAGATAAGCGGCTTACTCCTGACCTATGCCTCAGTAAGTACTTTTCAACCTGATACTAACCTCACTGCCAGTTTCAATCCAAACAAATGACCTCATGGCAGCCTTATCTCTGTACCAAGATTTTGGTAATTTAAAGCAAATACGTTTTCTGTAGGGATAAAGATGTGACTGTCTAACTAAAGCTTTAAAGAGTTTGGACCAAATAAAATTTTATTTCCCAAGCAGTTAATGTTGAATACATCTCCCTCAGTGCTTAAACATCTGTAAAGAGCTCGAGAATTTGATATACCTCAAATGACACAAATTGACCCTTAAAATATTTTGCTGCAGTATATAATGCTGCAACTCGGTTGGATTTTGTTGAAGAAAAAAAGTAACCCTTGATGAATCTGGAGAAGCTTCTGCTATACAATGACTTCCTGTGACGGTTCAATCTCTTGGAAGATGAGACCGCATCCAAGGACCAACTTTTCCATCTCCACATTTGCTGACTCTAGCTTCCAGCATCTGCTGCACACCTAATAGTCGATGCTTTGAAACTTATTTAATACCAGATTGGCCTCTAATTGATACCCACAAACCTTTTAAATTATTAGTTTTGAACTGAAAAGGTTTACATGAAACCTTTCTGCATTGTAAGCTGTTGTGTCTGGTAAGAGATCAGTTTAAATTTTGTTGTGCTAGTTACTAAGAGGGTGTAGCCATCTTTGACATTTTGTTTTAGAACTCATGACATGGGCATCATTGGCTGGCCATTATTTGTTGCATGTCTCCAGTTGTCCTTGAGAAGGTGATGACGGGCTGCCTTCTTGAAGTGCTGCAGTTCATGCAAAATTTGATACCATATGTTTGTTTGAAGGGGAAAATGTGCTTGTAAAGTTGGCTTGTTGTGAAGCTCCTGCAATTTCTGTACGTTGAATGGTTCTTGTAAAGCCAAGTTTTATTTTGCACTGAAATGTAGCATTAGCCATCTGGTGTAATAAAGACTATTCCAATAGCTGCTTCAAAATCTAATCTTATTTTCTCTAGGTTTCACTTGTTAATCAGGTAATAAAGGGACACGTTGCACCATCTTTTAAAAAAATTAGTGAATAAGCCAGCTCAGGCCAGAAAACAGGTTGTGCTTTCATGTCACATCAAGTCCAATTGTGACTTCACTTCCTTTCTTTTGAACTTTATTTCTTTTCATAAAGCATTCCCTTTATATGGATGCTTATTAATTCATATAAAAGATATGGGATACCAGCTCCTCTAGTTCAAAATAAAATTGGAAGCATAGACTAGAGTATTACTTACATTGTAACAAAATGTGAGGCTGGATGAACACAGCAGGCCAAGCAGCATCTCAGGAGCACAAAAGCTGACGTTTCGGGCCTAGACCCTTCATCAGAGAGCCCTCTGAAGAAGGGTCTAGGCCCGAAACGTCAGCTTTTGTGTTCCTGAGATGCTGCTTGACCTGCTGTGTTCATCCAGCCTCACATTTTGTTATCTTGGATTCTCCAGCATCTGCAGTTCCCATTATCTCTATTACTTACATTGTATGTTTTTTTTTAAAAGAATGGAGAAACACCCCTGGATATTGCCACACGCCTAAAGTTTCCACAGATTGTTGCTATGCTACGGAAGCAATCATAAAGTTCTGGAATCAATGTATGTTTATTTGTATGTTGCCAATAAATATGATGCTTTAATATACTTTGAATGGAATTGATGTCTGATTTAACAGCATTTCAGTTTGCACAGTGTCATCCTTGGCTCAGTGATTTTCCAGTCCCACATGAGACTTGAGCATAATCTAGGCTAGGACTTCATTGTACTAAGGGAGTGGCTATCTTTTTAATGAGATGTTAAACTGAAGCCTCACCAGTCCCTTTAAAGGATTTAATGGTCATCGCAAAATGTGGACCAGAAGAGCTAGAAATGTCAACTGGTATTGTGTTTAAAAATTATTAGAGCTTGCTGTGCAATGACTAGATCTTGTTGGTTAAAGTATTTCCCAGTCAACTGTGAACCTTTTTGAAAGCTCTATTTTCTGGCATTGAATAACTGTCATATATTCAAGCAATGCTCAGACCCAGGAACTGAAGTTGATCCAAGTCTGGCAGGTCCATCAGGTCCTTCCTCAATACCAACGGATATTCCTGAACAAGTTGTGACCGTTAAAATGTTAAACTTCAACTACTTCCATTTGTATTATTGCATTTGCAAACAGCATTCTGTAACTGAGATTCTCATTTTGTGGGAAGCTGCTGTAGACAAGTGTTGAATTTCTAATTAAAATGTGCTTACAAATATGACATTGATGCTCCATTACATTGTCTACATATATTAAGAAATGGCAATCAGTTTTCCTGTGCAGCAGTTGAGTTTTTGTTATAACACAAACTATTAAAATATTTCCAAGTATCTTTGTCATGATGTTTGTGCCACCACCTAGCATAATGGTCAATGTCCTTTATCTAACTGACCAAAGGAACCAGATCCTAAAAATCACCATGTGAAGTTTATTGACAGGCTGCTAGGCTCAGGCCTTCCAATCAATGCTGAAAATTCACTGGTCAAGCTTATTGCAATCTGCTGCAGTATAAATTAGACACCCCATCCCAAATAACATGGACTGTGTTCAATACTTGAGCCTTATTCCTATATTTTTGAAAATTAAATGTTGGACATTGAAAAGACTAAAATCAAGTTAGTTTATTTGAATTTTATTCACTTTATTGAAGTTGTTCCATTTAGAAGAGCGAGACAAAATTGTGACATGGTATTGCATACAAGTCTATGTTGTTTAAATTAGCAGTCTATTGTACTGAAACACAGACACAGATTAAAAAAAAACACTTACATCACTCAAACACAGCACTTTTCAACTTAATTACAATATCAATGCCTTGATCATTATTGCTGTTTTATTAATGTTATGTGAAGTTAACCATTATGAACTGGTTTACTGACATAATCTAGTTCTGTTCCATTTTAATTTTCCTACCAAGTGCCAGTGTTCAGACTACTGCAAGTACACATGTATTAAAAGCCATGTTGTTGATTTTAATATGCAAAATCAGGTGAAAGTCTGATTGGCATGTCTTTTTCAGGAAGCGAACTAGCCATCATCAGGCCAGTGCACAAACATGTTTGACTAAAACTAATCGTTGCTTTTATAGAATTACTAGCACCTCAACTAATCAGATCACCTTTTCTGCAACATCCAATTAATTTTCATTAGAACATTGATCTGATTATTCTAGTCAGCTGCAGATCACAGCCACATACTAAAAAATATTAATAATGTAGTTCTCGTGAAAAATTGATCCTGAGATATGAACTCAAATGGTACCATTAAAAATACATTCAAAAATTTGCCCTGCATCATCAAATGACTAACAATTTAATTTCTTGAGAATGCTGGTTTACATGATTTAATAGTTTCCACAATCACAAAGCCTCACAATATTGTATAATTCATATTTTCACATTAGAGGCTGCTGTTCAGAGCCCGAGGCAAGGCAGGTATTTGGTTGGCAGTATTAACTGAATGATGTGACAAGGTACTCCTCATAATTCAGTTTTTTCCTTTGGAAATCCACTTCTTTAAAAAAAAAGTTGCTAACAGTTCCTATGTTAAGTGAGTTTGAAGGAACAGGTGCAGATTGTCTCAGCAAGTGGCTTTTAATTTATAGTAAACTGAATTGGAACTCCGTGTTCAGAAATCAAACTTTTCCCCCCAAATCGGGTTCAACGAGTAACTTCATGATCAAAATAATACCACGTTCTCACAAGTTAGTCCATGTAGCAAAATATAACTGGAAGCGTAAACAGCAGAAAACGTTCTTTGAATTCTCTATTTGAAAAGGAAGTATGTGCCATAAATGCCACTAATAGTGGGACTTTTTCAGGGAACTTGCACCTTCTTGACTTAAAGTGTTGCTTCCAAACGTGATGTACAAACACCGTCAATAAAAGAATCACTGGTTCAGAAAAAGCATGATAGGGAAGAGCAATCAAACTGAAAGAGATCATATGTAATATGGTTTTATCCAAATGCACACAAGGTTAGTTAGCATGCTTTCATGCATGGCATCCCTGGCAATTCTAGGCCATGAACAAGTCAAAGAAAATCTGTCAAACATTAATTCCTTGATCTCAAAAATCCAATAAGAGGAGGAGATGGGCAACAGTTCCAAAGCCTCCATTAATTTTTATTTTGACAAGGCCCACTCCACATTTTTCATCCTGTTTAAGAAGAATCAGGATTCAACTTGTTTTTGGCCACAGCAATATGACTGCAGATTAGGAGTTTCAGGGTTGAGATTAGACACTTCTTCAGGCACAATCTGGGCAGCAAAATATTAAAACTTTAATTCTAAAATATGGTGTTTTACCTCTTAAGAATCTGAGGGTCTTTGATCCATATAACGCAGCAATAAAAGGGAAAAAAGAAAAGCAATTCTTGAGAAGTGTCCATTAACTCCAGTTTTTGAAATAAGATTATTGCACACTCTGACTCACTGATACTTTCTCATGAGACTAATGATGTCATAGTACATGCGTTGTGGAGCATCCAGACCCCAGATAAAATCTAAATGTTCCCAATCAGGTATTTTCTTGTGATAAATAATATTGGGCAGTTGTTTCAATAACTTGTCCACATCTTGGGGATCAGCTAGCCAATCATTTCCTCCAGACCATACAGCAGTTGGAACAGGCATTGATTTCAAGTAGTAGAGAGGTGGTTTTGTCTGAGGGAAAGGAAATGAAAAGAAAATTAATTTCGTAATTTAGCTTAGATACTTTGTTACTGCAGTTGGTTCTTAGTCTACATTTCTGGATGATGGCATATAGGATTTATCCCAAAAATATATTGCATTGAAAACAGGCTACCCATCCAAAAAATAGTCATGCATGAAGTGAAGTAAACAAACAGCAAGTGATGTCAGTCAGTGGGCAGAGTCAATACTTCTGAATCCAAACCTGTCGTCAATCTCAATAGATATTAAATTCAAATGCATTCAGATATATGTTAATACCCTTTAGGTAAATCGACAGTGACCCCACTTTAATGCCCCAGATTTGGAGTAACCCCAGAGTGAAAACGTATTTGGATGTGGTTGGTGACAGAAGAGAGCAGAGTGCGCGTGTAGTTGGAGGAATTTCGGCCATGGAACAGGTGACAAGGAATTTTGTTTCTTGACCAGGTTGGTGGGAAGAAGTTCAACAAAGGGGAAAGCTGATGAAAAGGCCAGATTTCTACAAGGGAAAAAAAACCCTTACCTTTTCTACAGGCAATTTCTGCACTAGCAAAGGCAGCCTCAGAACTCAGCTGACAAAAGAATTACTGGTCTTCACTAAGATCATATCAATCCCATGGAATATGAAAAAGGCCATTAATTATGGTCCTCTTCTGAATCTGTTTACCCTGCAAAACTTTAAAGTGCTAGGAGAAGAAAATTAGATTTGATTCAAATAAGTAGTGTTTTGACTCAGAAAACAATCTTCAGATTATCAGAAAACTACCAACTAACTGAAAAGTATATACTCAAAAAGGTAGAATGGCTGTTACTCTTCAAATTCCATGGATGGTTTTATGGCAAGCAGTATCTTTCCACTCTTAGACCACTGCTACCCTACCCCGTCTCCCTTCCCAATGATTCAGCACCAAGGTACTTACTGCAAATAACCTGATATTACTCACTTGCCCCCATCCAAAATATGCAGAACATTTTATCCTACCCTTGTAAAACAGACATCAAAACAAACCTGTCAAGCAAAAGGGAATTCCTTTTTCCATACAATGGCAAGTTCTTAATTATCCTTCCACTATAGTTGATTCTCATTTCTCATCATTTTCCCCACAGACAGCAAAATTACACTGTGGTAGATCTGTTTTATCTATCAATTTTGACTTCAGCTTTATTGACTTTCAATTCAGAACATGCCAAACGAAACTAATGTATAAGTGACCAGAATTAGTTTGAAGGAAGTTCAAGATGAAGCATATTTAAACACACAATTTTTTCAATGGTTCCCTATACAATACCTGATTATAATGTGCCATATCTTTTGAAGTAGAACCCCAATCAAAAGCCTGAAAATGCCCCCCTTTCACAGCCTGAAAGAAACAAAAAGGCACAATCAAAAGACTGATTTCAATTTAACTAGTTAAAAGTGCACCAACATAGAACAATGCGTCCTTTACCGTCACATTTGACTATTGTACACCTTACTGCGCACCAACTTTTACAGAAAATCTTCAGTTTGAAAATTCAATGTACTTCTCATGGAAAGTGTACTAAATAGAGGGTCTACCTGACTCCAGTGTATAATATTTTGTACGGAGGTTCCAGCAGGACAATGTGCTGAATAGACTGGTATTCTGCTCTGTAAACACATTTGAAATATTGAAAATTAATCCTTTCATGTTTAGCATGACTACAAAATATATAAAATATATTTCTATTTCAAAATTACAAAAATAACTTGTTTGTACGTCACCTCTAATGTGTGATATATTCCAAGATGCATTATGAAAAAAAATGATAACAAAGTGGAAGATTTAAGGAGCATCTTTCAGGAGAAAAGTATGGTAAAGACAAAAAAACGTGTCAGAGATTTAAGGAGGCAACTTCAGGACATACAGCCTCCAACATCTGACGGCAAGGACACCAATGGAGAGACAATTAATGCTAGGGATGTTCAAGTAATCAGAATCAAATAAGTGCAAATAGCTCAATGGACTGCAATGCTGAAGGAGATAACATAGGTAAAGTGGGGTGAGGTGATGAAAGGGTTTGAAATCAAGGATGTTAATTTTAAATTGAGTCATTGAATTAATAGGAATTAATGTAGGTTAGTGAGCACGGGGTGATGGATGAATACAATTCGCTGCAAATCAAAACATACCAAAATTTTGTATGACTTCAAGTTTATGGAAAGTAGAACATGGCACGCCAACCAAGCATGTGTGTCAGTACAATCGAGCTTTCAACAAACAATTCTATGGCTGGTTACTGCAGCAGTTGATGAGCTGTAGTAGACATTGTGGTTACAAAAGGTGTGAATAGAAGGTCTTAGTGATCATGTTCAAAAACCCAAAATGGTAGGCTCACATTCATTTATTTAATTTATAACTTTTCAAATTTAGGACAGTTTGCATGATATTTTGGTATCAAGTCGCCAGAATGGAATTTGAGTGAAATACAGATGAGCAAACATTGTGTGTCAATTTAGGGATTAAACATCTGGCACTTCTCAAACCAGTTTTACTTCACTCATGATATGCTGAAACAATACACAAAATACAGGGTTAAAAAATTGTTTTAAAATAGGTACTTTATGCTTATTTACTGCAGAAAACAAAAATATCCAAAAGTTTAGAGAACACGAAACAGTGAATGAGAGTAGCAACAATCTGCTGCTTACTGTTAGGAAAAGGAGTGGAAGTGGAGACAATTAATCAAAAGGATTTTCAAAACGAAACTGCACAGACAGTTGATGGAAGTAAACTTACAGGGCTGTGAGGATTGAGTAAGAGCGTGCAACTGACAGACAGCAGCTAAGGACTTAACAGGCCAATAGCATCTGGCTGTACAACCCTACCATGATACTATATCAACAGCACTGCTTGAGATAAATACTGTAAAAACTTTTAAAATGCACAATCAGACCACGGCTGCGACCACGTTTGCATTAAGCTTTACAGATTAGACAATGAAAAAAAGCAGATCAAACGTGCAAATGAGAGGCAATTTTACAGTGATAAGCCCTAGAAACATCAAGGTTACAAAGCTGCAATTGTACACAAGTCCAATGTAGAGGAGATCACATCTTCAATAAATTCCAAACCCCTAAATCAAGTTTATAAATATTACTAACAGATACATTTTTGATAATAATGCTCCTCCATGCACTGACAATTATTGTTTCTCTCATGTCTTTCCTTGTGTTCTATTCTTCCCTTAAACATTAAGAAATGGTATTTGATGGAATTATTTCACACTCAATTGCTGAAATTTTAAGTCATAATTGTATTTCGACTTTAAATGTGGGACATTAATGCCTTTGAGTTTAACAGAAACAGATGATGAAGCACCATCTGCTGAGTCAAATGTTCTGTGATCAAGTGAGTTTTCAGTCGCCCTGCTACCACTCCTGTAAATTTTGATCACTGAGCAATTTACATCACATGGTCGTTAATAACTGATCATCAAATCAGAAATTACAAAAATTACAGAGCAACAATTGTTATATTCACAGAACAACACAGTCTGGACGAAACAATGAAAATTTTTTGATATTCACATCAGTTTGTTTTTTTTTGCCCTTTGCCCCCTAACTTCCTTACCATTCAAAATTTTGATTCTTACCGTATTGAGATTCTTTGCATTGAATCCACTTATTATGAAGAATACATTGCCACAAAGTTCTTCAATTAAAAAGCGGTTACATATATGTGTAGCAAGCCATGTTATTTCCTTAGTTTGTGGAAGGAACTCCTTATTTCCAAACAAACCCTGAAAAATACAGAGTATGAATATATTACAATAATTAATATTACCATAACTAAATGGATGAAAGTGACTGTTACTGTATTTATAGGCAATCATTAAGTAAATATTGGTAAGGTATGTCTGCTTAAAAGCATTACCAAAACAATTCTGGAGGTTCATGTGCACAGATCTTTGAAGATGACAGAACATAGTGAATCAGTAGCAAAGAAAATGGGATCATAGTCTTCACAATCTCTGTGTGAAAGCCAAGGCAGAGAAATTATGCTTCACCTTTATAAAGCTCGAATAAGTTCCAAACAAGAGTAATGAATACAATTCTGATCACCACACTTTAGAAATGATGAGAGGGTCCATGAGAGAGTGCACAGCAAATTTAACACAATGGTTCAAAAGATATCAGCTACAAGATGTTGGAGAAGCCACATCTGTTTTTCGGAGCAAACGAGGCTATGGGAGCTTGATAAGGATGTGGAAAATTATGATGGATTTAGACTGATAGACAAAAAATAAAAGCTGTTCCAATTAGTTGATTGAGAGGACACTAACTTAAGGTTTTGGGCAAGAGATGCCAGGCAGTAATGGGTCGAGTTAGGCATGAGAAACTTCTCTTGTGCAGCAATTGGTAGTCACTAAAAAGGAGGCAGCAGAAAATCCTCCAGAAAATTAAATCACAAACATAACCAGAGAAAAGTTGTCCCCATAGCCATGATAATTAGAATCCGAGAGGCACTACTCCTTCAATCAGAAACAGATTCACGCAAGCTTGCTGCTGACAGGCTCAAAACAAACCAGTCAGCAGCAAACTCACATGGAGGGGGAAGCCGCTTGTGGTTGGAGGAGGGGGCAGCAGTGGGCAAGCAGAGCCAGGATGCTGACGAAGAGAACGTGGTTGGGAAGCCCCACTGTGAGGCAGTGGATGGAAAGCAAATTCAATCCGTAAGCGGGGAGGGTGAGAGGGAGGGGGAGGGTGAGAGGGAGGGTGAGAGGGAGGGGGAGGGGGAGGGTGAGAGGGAGGGGGAGGGTGAGAGGGAGGGGGAGGGTGAGAGGGA